>NC_088216.1:46078076-46378076 GCF_036934945.1 Oncorhynchus masou masou | reverse complement strand
AGCCTGATGTGCCAGCTTAGGCATGACGTGGGACGGGAGCCCGATGAGCTGACTGAGGCGTAGGAGCCCGACGAGCCACCTGAGGGAAGGAAACCTCTCGAGACAGCTAAGGCGTGGAAGCCAGACGAACCAGCTGACCAGGCATGGGCGCCAGACTGACCGGCTGAGGCATAGAAGCCCGATGAGCTGGCTGAGGCGTAGGAGCCCGACGAGCCAGCTGAGGGAAGGAAACCTCTTGAGCCAGCTAAGGCGTGGAAGCCAGACGAACATTTACATTACATTTACATTTAAGTCATTTAGCAGACGCTCTTATCCAGAGCGACTTACAAATTGGTGAATTCACCTTCTGACATCCAGTGGAACAGCCACTTTACAATAGTGCATCTAAATCATTAAGGGGGAGGGGGGTGAGAAGGATTACTTATCCTATCCGAACCAGCTGAGGCACCCCCGGTTCCATCGGCAGCGGCACAATGACCCGACGTCACCAACAAAACAAAAACAAAAAGCTCCCTGATGCTTCGTATAGTATTGTCAGCATTCTGTAAGGAACGACGCTGGAGACGAGAAGCAGGTACAGGGAGTGAACATTTAATAACCAACAAACAGGAACAGAATATGGACAGCATCTGGACAGGGGAAACGGAAAAGACAATAATGCTGACACGGGCATGAAACAGAGAAAACAGACAGATATAGGGAAGGCAATCAAAATGTGAAGGTGTCCAGGTGAGTCCAATGAGCGCTGATGCGCGTAATAATGGTGAAAGGTGTGCGTAATGAAGGGCATCCTGGCACCCTCGAAGCGCCAGAGAGGGGAAGCGGGGGCAGGCGTGACAGTAAAGACCCTGAAACCTTGGGTATAAATATTCGTTCAAAACAATGTTAATTGTTTGATGCTTCCACTCGTTAATCATTCATCCCTAAGAAATTGCAAAAAATGACTGAGTGAAGGAAACGTGACTGTTAATTGTCAAACTGCTATTTATGGAATGAAACTCCTGCTTCAGTATTACTCCACATTGAACCACAGCCAGAGGACGGGTACATTACTGGCATATTGTTGTTTTGCTTCTTTCATTTGTTGCTCATATGGCACTTATGTGTTGCATGAGAAATATAAGGAAAGCTATTACTGCCGCCAGTACAGGCGTTGTGAAAAACACAAGGCTCGTTGTCAATGAATTGCGTGGTTTCTGTTGTCGGGTTTCTGATGAGGTGCGCAATTCACGAGTGATGTCCCATTCCTTAGACATATTTATCCCTACAACTAGTTGCTCTGTCTTGGAGGGCCGGCGTTGGGAAACAGCCTTAGCCTCCTCTCAGCTTGCTGAGCTCTAAGTAAGATACTGAGTTTGAATGGTACCGCTATCTCTCTCCTTCCCTTCCCCCAGGTTACACTGAGTCTGTCACTGAATCTAATCTGCATGGCATTAGCGCCTCGTGATAGGATGATAGGAGCCAGGGGACTCGCCTGGTTGTCCCTCCCTGACAGCCAGGCCTTCCACCCCGACCCTACGCCGTTCCCCTGCCATCATGGTTCTCCCATCATCAGCCCCAGCCAGCCAGCTCACCTATGGGCCTGCAGTGCAGTATTGTGTGTGTGCGCGCGCGTGTCTGTGGTGTGTGTGTGTGTGTGCGTGCGTGTGCGTGCTTGCGTGTGTGTGTTTGTGAGAGAGAGCGATGTGCTCTGGAGTTCTCATCCCCCATCCCCTGCTGGCTGCCATTTTCAACCAAGTCAGCATTTCTACACTCTCCCATTCCTCCTCCTGAGACCTCTCTGTGTGTATTGTAGTTAGTACAGTACTTTGCTGCACCAGCCCTAAATCAACCTCCTACAGTATACCTACTGCAATTGGAAAGAGCAGAACTGCACAACGCACCTAAAAAATAAGATTGACTGAAGTTTGGCACAAACACTCAAGGGTCAGTTTATTAGGCACACCAGCCCGTTCCTGAAAATGGTTTGCTCCTACAAACAGTGAGTCAGCTGGTCGTGGCTTGCTATATAAAGCAGGCAGACAGGCATCAAGGCATTCAGTTACTGTTTAATTGAATGTTAGTATGGGCAAAACGAGTAACCTAAGAGACTTTGAGCACAGTATGACCGTCGGTGCCATACGCACCAGTGCCAGTATCTCAGGGTGTGGATCTGTCCATCAGCCAAGCCTAGCCGTTCCACGTTAGCTGCCATATAAATACATCCCCATTCACATGAACCCCCTCGCACTTCCATACCACCGCCCCACAGTTTAATGGCAACACTGTTGCCGTGGTGTGAATTCATAGCCACTCTCTCTAGAGACTTGTATTGAGGTTGAATCATCATACCAGCATATGGACATAACAGAAGGCGTGCCTACGTACCTAGGCTATATCCAGCGTATTTTCCACAGAGTCGACTGTTAACTCCATGGCCACACCTACTTTATACATGGCTCTGGTTAATTCCCTCTAAACTACAGAATCAGACCCCCTGTTACATTTAATCTCCCTATTTATCCAAAGATACTTACAGTGGTGCTCCATACATTTTATATGGGTGGACCCAGCTGGAATTGAACCCACAAGCCTGGTGTTAAAGTCACCATGCTCTACCAACCGAGCCATGCAGGACCATGTTTTGGCCTGATACTCACACTGGTTTATGAACATTGCAATCCCCTCACTAAGCCCACGCTCTTTCGGTGAACACCGAGCGAGCCCATAGATTACACAATACTGTAGCACAGACTGTACTGTCCCAGATAACCTACTTTCCTCCTCCTATGCACCACTGTGCAAACAAATACCCCTGGGGTCACCCTCCTGGAGGTCATACGGGCAAGCATTACACCACACTTCTCCTCTCAAGTAGTAGGTCACATCGTAGTATCTTACAGTAGAACGTCTTCGTTCAACCGTAGCATAATGGCAGGAACACCGTGCAGGCGTGTATATGTATGCGACCAATGCAATTTGATTTCTATAAGCCCCATGCATCTTTTAGAGCAGAAGGTGGGTTGAGGGTTACAAAACAGGACGGCTTCTAGCTCTCTATCGCTCTCACACCATCCTGCTCTCAGACATTGATGAATCACTAAGCTCTCCAGCTAAATTCTGCTCACGTAAGAATCCAAATGTCTGTTGTCTCGCCAGCGGACTGTGCAGGAACACACTCTGAGCTGTAGGAGCCCTGCTATGAACACCACGTCACCCACAATGCATCAGTCTACACAGACACACTGCCGAGACTCGCGTGCGCATAGGGGGAGCACAGAGAGATGACGATTTCTACAAATAAAAACGGAACGAAATTCTGGTGCACTGCAGGAACGATATGACATGACGAAGTACAAATGTGAAAGAGCATGGATGGTCTTCTACCTAACCAACGGCTGGACTCATAGTCACCGTGGTTACACAAGAACAATCTTTAAACAGTAGATAGCACACACATCTACACATCCCCAGCACACACACACACACACACACACACACACACACACACACACACACACACACACACACACACACACACACACACACACACACACACACACACACACACACACACACACACACACACACAAGTAATACACATTAAAAACAAATGTCCATTGAACAGCATGACGTGTCCCATTTAGTGCCTTTAAACACTAGTCATGACAACTGCTTGAGTTCCTGCACCTCTTATACAATATTGTTTGAAAAGTATCGTGGAGTTCCTACACCTAAATATAAACAGTACTGGCACCCGACATGAGTACCGGCACCTATTTCAGTCCAATTTCAAGCTTCGTCAACCATACACAACCGTAATATCACTGCAGGGTAAAGCATAATGACCTGACAACAGAGGGTGCCCATTGTTCAACAGCACCTCCACAGAGACTTCAATGACACCACAAGTCACCTGCACCATGAATGCTGTCACTGCCAGAGCACACAGCAGCAAACCCAAGGAGTCATTCACAGTACAAGGTGAAAACAGCCAAGGCTCAGGGTGAAGTGCCCCTTGGCTACTTCACCCTTTACCTCTTGTGGTTATCACACAAGTCAGAGTTATACTTAAACTAAACCTTTAATAGTGAGAGCTTTGCAATAGTGATGGCTGGTCGACGAATCACCGTCTCTTTGATGATTCGTTGAGAGGCCCGAGACAAAAGTACAAAGGTATTTTATAGCCAAGATACACCCCTTCAACCTACACGACGATCAACAGATAGATAGAATGGGTCACAAGGTTAAGATGTGTATGAAAGATACCTATAATACATAGCAGACAGTATCAGTGTCAACAGTGTCAACAGTTTTCATTGTATCACCAGTGTCTGGCCCTCCGACTCCAAACTGGAGCCATCTCTCCCTGGTACGGTATAGAACAGAAACATTAACTCATGCTCTGGAATGCTCTTTAGGATTTATCACCCAAAAGACATTGTAAATCTCCTGTCAGTGTTATCTCCCAGAGGCCCATCCTCAGTAGAACACACACACACACAATAGTTAAAAATACCCTCCCTATTCGGTTGAATAAAACAACCATGATGCAATAAAAGTATTGTAACATCATCTTGAAATTTTGCAACCATACTCTCCAGAGCACAACAGGAGGTCAAAGGTAATGCAAGGGGGTCCGGAGGTCATGGGGTTCATTTGAGTAAGGAGTAATGCTGACGTATGTACTCACCAGGTCATGGTTGGTGGAGTTGGAGTCATCCTGAGGGAAGGGGATGTACACAGCTAAGGCCATACAGTTGGCAAAAATAGCTATTAATATAAAGATATCAAATGGCCTGGAAGACAAGGTTAAGGGAAAATCATCGAAGCGGGGGATCACATGAATATATTCACCGTGTCAACATTTGACTATTTCCTGTTCAAACTGATAATCATCAAACACAGACAGAGTTCAAGCCAAAGACATCGGAAGTGGCGAGAGTCAGAAAAAAGTCATAATGGCATTCAAAATGCAACTTGGCAATTCAGGGCCAATCTAAATAACATGAGATAATGTGCAGAGTTATCACAGTGTTCTGATGACTGTGTCTTCTGGAGCAGCAGAGTCCCAGCAGAGGCTCACGCAGCTGTGTCGTGTCACTGAGTCACCCTCGCCCCACCAGTATTTTAAGATTTGGGACGTGGTGACTTTCACTGCGCCTTAGGAGGCAGCAAAAAAACAACTTTTTTTTCACCTCCAGTTGACTATTCTCTCACATGCACCGCCAAAAAAACACAAAGTCTAGAATGATTCACACATCGCTGGCTATAGCTGTCAAATAATCTGTCTTTCCCTGCAGTAGGTTACCTACGCTAGAATGAACTGATTAAAAGTAAACGTTGACTTGCTGTTTCACTTTCATATTCTTGTGTTGGGTAGTGAGTCACACTCTGCAGTGATATTAACATAAAGGGGTGTCTCTTGTCTAGTTGTACTGGTCTGTGAGGGGAAATGGAGATGGGATACAGTCACTGCACATGGCTAAGCTAAAGCTAGTCAGCTAAAGCTAGAGTCAGCTAAACCTAGAGTCAGATAAAGCTGGTCAGCTAAACCTAGAGTCAGCTAAAGCTAGTCAGCTAAAGCTAGAGTCAGCTAAACCTAGAGTCAGCTAAACCTAGAGTCAGCTAAAGCTAGTCAGCTAAAGCTAGAGTCAGCTAAAGCTAGTCAGCTAAAGCTAGAGTCAGCTAAAGCTTGTCAGCTAAAGCTTGAGTCAGCTAAAGCTATTCAGCTAAAGCTAGAGTCAGCTAAAGCTAGTCAGCTGAAGCTAGAGTCAGCTAAAGCTTGAGTCAGCTAAAGCTATTCAGCTAAAGCTAGAGTCAGCTAAAGCTAGTCAGGTGAAGCTAGAGTCAGCTAAAGCTAGTCAGCTAAACCTAGAGTCAGCTAAACTTAGTCAGCTAAAGCTAGAGTCAGCTAAACCTAGAGTCAGCTAAAGCTGGTCAGCTTAAGCTAGAGTCAGCTAAAGCGAGTCAGCTAAAGCTAGGCATTGGCTAGGTGCAACTCAAGATTTAGCCAACTGTACGGTTCAGACAAAGGTAAATCATGAATTGGTGCATGGGAGGCAATTCACCTGATGGCCCTGAATGGACCCTAACTGAGCCTGTGATGGTTCTTCTCATGCACTGACCTACACATCACACACACACTGCAACACACACTAAAGTACAAGGTATAGATTATCAACATCCAGAGTCACACACACACACACACACACACACACACACACACACACTCTGGTCCGTTGTGAAGGATACTTCCACTCTACCAGGCTGATGCAGGCTCTTCGTATGGGATTGTTGAGTTTGAGGCAGAACAGGGCCCTGGCTGGCCTGGTGTTGGCGTTGCTCCCCTGCTTCTTGCTTTTGGCGTACTGCGCCCGCTTCTTCTGTGCCAATGCGCCCACCGGGACAGTCGGCACCGAGACCGGGGCAGCCGGAGGGGCGGCTACCGGACTGGGCACCGGCGGGGCAACTGGGGTTGCAGCCGGGACCGCAGGGGCGTTGGCTGGCCCGTTGGCACTCATGGTGTGGGCGTGGCTCTGTGGGGCGTGTCCAGCAGCATGGATCTGCCAGGAGAGAGGGCGGGGCTAAATGAGGGGCACAGGGCGGTCTGACCAATGGGCTGGCACGTCACCAGAGGGAGGGACTCTGGTTCTGCTGGCATAATTTGCCTCTGTGAAAGAGAGCACAGGAGAGAGAGTGGTTACCAATCCATATGTTTAAATAGAAAACTGATCATTGATCATCACTACTAAAATCATCAGTAGAAGGTTACTGTGGTGACTTTATCACATGGAAACTGGTAAAGGTAAACAAATAATCAATTAGCGCTGTTAGTAGTTTCCAATTTAGCACCACGGACAGCGATGATTGGAATACCTACTATCTCACATTCAGAACCACAAGACCATGAACAGCAGCCATCTCAGGTAAAGCTGCGTCAATGGCTAAGAATCACTTGAAGATAAATAGGCTACAGGGAAGACCTACACAGGAAGCAGCATACCCAGCAAGAAGCCTGAATCACAAACTCTGTTGTGTGATACTCTGTTTCAGCCATATTTTATTTCAAACGTTTAACTTCAAGGGGAATCTGGGTTTGTTGTGATCAAGACGAAGGCATTTCTAGGGTCAGTGAGATGTTTCACACATCATTTCCCAAGAAGAGGGCGGGTCTGGGCTTCGTGTGAACCCGGAAGGAGACACCCCATGATGACATCCGGTCTATGGGGGGGGGGGGGTCCTATGTAGTCCTGCTTTGTGGCATTTTGCGAAGCCTCTATGTTATACTGACTGCACTATATGTTAGTCAGCATGTAGATATGGTTGTCCTTGTTTGATAGAGCCATTGGACGTCTTTCAGCAATGTTCCTATCGGCGGATTCAATTATAAATGTATAAGGTGACACATTCTTTCCAGTCTCTGAAAGGCTACAACTCGATATGGGGCAGTGGTCCCTGCTCTGGCCCCGTCCCTACAACACAAGTCCAATTGGGCAAAACTGAAAGAACTGACCAGACCACAATGGCTTCAAGTGATTCCTCTCATCAACACGAATTTGACAATGGAGAATTTTGACACGTTCTCTTAGCTAGCTACATGGAGACATTCAACCGTACGTTTCAACCGGAATAAACTATGGGACCTTATATAGACAGGTGTGTGACTTTCCAAATCATGTCCAATCAATTGAATTTACCACAGGTGGACTCCAATCAAGTTGTAGAAATATCTCAAGGATGATCAATGGAAATAGGATGCACCTGAGCTGAATTTCGAGCCTCATAGCAAAGGGTCTGAAAACTTATGTAATTAAGGTATTAGGTTTTTATTTTTTATAAATGTGCAAAAATGTCTAAAAACCAGTTTTTTTGCTTTGTCATTATCGGGTATTGTGTGTAGATTGATGAGGGGAAAATGTTTATTTAATCAATTTTAGAATAAGCTGTAACGTAACAAAATGTGGAAAAAACCTTAGGCTTTTCCGAAAGTAGGCTATAAGATAATGAATTGTCAAGGAAAGTTTGAAGGGGACTGCTATAGTAGGATCATCATCAAAAAATAACCAATTACACGCAATATGTCCATAGCCTATTTATCAGAGATGCTGATTATCGAGAGAGAGAGTGTTGCAAAGATTTTTCAAATACTGTGAGGAACTATTATAATTTAAATGGATGTAAAAAATAAAATATATATATTTTTTTTAAATACGTACTTTGTTGACTTGTGAGGTGAAGAAAAAATGACTGAGAAGCCCAGCTGGTCACTTTCCTAACATTTGACATTTGCGAGAAGCAGGCCAGGTACTTCTATGCGTGCTCAGGCAACATTAACAGGACAGAGAAACCAGTATAATATGTTTAGCTGTAGGTTGCATACTTCTAGTTCTGCCTGGTTCAGCTTAGTTCTCTTATTCCTGTGCTCTACAATGAGAACTATGCCAAAGCAGGCAGAAATAGAGGTATGCAACCTATAGAAATGAAGGAGAACATATTCTGTAGGAATATTCTCTCCTCCTACACATATTATTATAGTAGCGCTATAATAACACATGTAGTGGTCCCGTCCGTGGTAGGGAACTGGCATTAGACGGTTCGTTATGTGAATCAGACAATGAATCAAAACATTTTATTACAGTTTGTGATAAAACGGTAGTTGTTCAAGGAGAGACCTTTCCCTATACAAAAATGAAACCAAATTTAGAAATATAAAAGGCATTTATTTATACATACAAACTGTATCAGTTAGTGTCACTACGACAATCCAACATTTGCCACTGCCAGAGTAGGCTTTTAGGAAATTCAGTCTAGTTTTGACAGGGTAATGGAGTGACATGAAACAAAGGTGTGCCTGTCCGTTTGACTGTGTGATGAGGTGAGACACGATAGCTTAGTGTGTTCTGATGTGGTATAGCAGAGTCAACCCAATTACAACACCGTTGCAGGCAAGAAGAGAGAGAAGGCTGTACTGTAAAACTGAATGTCAGTGGTAGACAGTGGTAGCTTATGTCAATGGAAATTCACTTGCTGGGTGGCATGGTGGGCTGGGGAAGATGAGACTTTGTGCTTGAAGCGAATGCCCCATCTGCTGTCTACGGCCATCTGGATAAGACTCCGCCGGAAGTGATGAGTACAGGGTTCGTAGACCTTCTTAAAACCATCCACTGCTTGGACCCCTTGCAGAAGATCTGCTTGTACTGCACGTCTCCTGGAAAGACATGGTTGTGGTGTCAGCATCTAGACTCGGTTGATAAAGGGATGTAAGGGCATCACACCTTTGTTGGTAAAGGTGTCAACAGATGGGTCCTAAGTGATTCTAGACAGGCTAGTATATGGTTTAGGGACAATGACGCATTCCTCGTGCCTGTGGATCCAAAATGCACTGACTTTATGTATATACGTTGGGTATATTTCAACAGGGGACTGTGGAACGTCTCCAGATTAACCTGCATTTTACAAAGAGAAAAAGTGTAGACTCAATAACATGGTAACATGGTCTGGAACGTACTCTGTCTGGTCCTCGAAACTCCTGTGAACCCCGTAACACAAACAAATGCATACAAACACTACACAAATTCATGTTGTAATGAATGAAATTATCTTTGGTGTCGTAAAACAATCCTCGGTTCCTGCCTGTGTCTCGTTTAAAGAGGAGGGGGAGGGCCCCCTACGGAAAAACATCTGGCAGAACACCCAGAATACGTTCTTTAAGTTAAGATAGAGACAGAGCCAGTCACATGTGTGAACCAATCCAATGAATCATGTTTATGTAGGTTTAGATAGCAGTATATAACGCTCTATGTAAGGAACGCTCTTCAGATTGGTACTTACAGTTTAAGTCGGAAGTTTACATACACATTAGCCAAATAAATTTAAACTCAGTTTTTCACAATTCCTGACATTTAATCCTAGTAAAACGTCCCCGTCTAAGGTCAGTTAGAATCACCACTTTATTTTAAGAATGTGAAAAGTCAGTATAAAAGTAGAGAGAATTATTTATTTCAGCTTTTATTTCTTTCATCACATTCCCAGTGGATCAGAAGTTTACATACACTCAATTAGTATTTGGTAGCATTGCCTTCAAGTTGTTTAATTTGGGTCAAAAATTTTGGGTAGCCTTCCACAAGCTTCCCACAATAAGTTGGGTGAATTTTGGCCCATTCCTCCTGACAGAACTGGTGTAACTGAGTCAGGTTTGTAGGCCTCCTTGTACGCACACGCTTTTTCAGTTCTGCCCCAAAAAATTCTATAGGATTGAGGTCAGGGCTTTGTGATGGCCACTCCAATACCTTGACTTTGTTGACCTTAAGCCATTTTGCCACAACTTTGGAAGTATGCTTGGGGTCATTGTCCATTTGGAAGACCCATTTGCAACCAAGCTTTAACTTCCTGACTGATGTCTTGAGATGTTGCTTCAATATATCCACATAATTGTCCTCCTCATGATGCCATCTATTTTGTGAACTGCACCAGTCCCTCCTGCAGTAAAGCATCCCCACAACATGATACTGCCACTCCCGTGCCTCACGGTTGGGATGGTGTTCTTCGGCTTGCAAGCCTCCCCCTTTTTCCTCCAAACATAACAATGTTTATTATGGCCAAACAGTTCTATTTTTCTTTCTTTCATCCGACCAGAACACATTTCTCCAAAAAGTACGATCTTTGTCCCAATGTGCAGTTGCAAACCGAAGTCTGACTTTTTTATGTCGGTTTTGGAGCCGTGGCTTCTCCCTCGATGAGCGGCCGTCAGTCAGCCAGGATCTGCCAGAGCCGTCAGTCAGCTAGGCGATGCCAGAATCGCCCTTCACTCCGGCGCTGCCGGAGTCTCCCGCCTATTCGGGACCCATTTCTAGGGTCCCCAGTCCAAGGTCGGTGGCGAGGGTCGCCGCTTTAAAGAGGCCACGGAGGCGGGCGAAGAGGCGCACTAGAACTATGGTGAAGTGGGGTCCATGTCCCGCGCCAGTACCGCCACCGTGGACAGACGCCCACCCAGACCCTCCCCTATAGGTTCAGGTTTTGCAGCCGGCGTCCAAACCTTTGTGGAGGGGGGTACTGTCACATTCTGACCTTTATTTCCTTTGTTGTGTCTTTATTTAGTATGGTCAGGGCGGGAGTTGGGGTGGGCAGTCTATGTTTGTGTTTCTATGTTTTTTCTAATTCTGTGTTTGGCCTGATATGGTTCTCAATCAGAGGCAGCTGTTTATTGATGTCCCTGATTGAGAATCATATTAAGGTAGCCTGGGTTTCACTGTTGGTTTGTGGGTGTTTGTTTCCGTGTCTGTGTTTTTCACCAGATGGTACTGTTTCGGTTTTGTTATTTCATGTATTTGTTTATTGTTTTTGTATTTCAGTGTTCAGTGCTTTTGTTATTAAAATCGTTGTGAACACTTACCACACCACATCTTAGTCCGATCCTTACTCCTCTTCAAACGAAGAGGAGGAAATCTGCCGTCATAAGCAGTATGACGGCTGCATGGTCCCATGGTGTTTATACTTGTGTACTATTGTTTGTACAGATGAATGTGGTACCTTCAGGCATTTGGAAATTGCTCCCAAGGATGAACCAGACTTGTGGAGGTTTACAGTTTTTTTTCTGAGGTCTTGGCTGATTTCTTTTGATTTTCCAATGATGTCAAGCAAAGAGGCACTGAGTTTGAAGGTAGGCCTTGAAATACATCCACAGGTACACCTCCAATTGACTCAAAGTATGTCAATTAGCCTATCAGAAGCTTCTAAAGCCATGACATCATTTCTTGGAATTTTCCAAATTGTTTAAAGGTACAGTCAATTTAGTGCATGTAAACTTCTGACCCACTGGAATTGTGATACAGTGAATTACAAGTGAAATGATCTGTCTATAAACAATTGTTGGAAAAATTACTTGTATCATGCACAAAGTAGATGTCCTAACCGATTTGCCAAACCTATAGTTTGTTAACAAGAAATGTGTGGAGTGGTTGACAAACGAGTTTTAATGACTCCAACCTAACTGTATGTAAACTTCCGACTTCAACTGTGTGCAGTAGTGGATCTTCTGTCATGCATCCCACTGCTTTTTTTTTGCCGCACCAAGATTTACATGTTGAAATCGCCACTGCTACTTTGTAGTTAACATACATTGAGAAGGTTTTTGGGAAATCCTTTCCATCTACCAGAAGATGGTTGTCATTAGCATCATCGCTAACGGCTACATATGGCAGACAAAGGTGTGCACACAGGAAGGGGCATTTCCACACTGACTCTTCAGAAAGTTGAAAGAAAATAGGAATCACTTATGCATTTTGTCTTATCATCATCTTGGGGAAATAAAATAATGATCTCATAAATTCAATACATTTAGTTGATTTCCTACTTTTCAATACACTTCTACTGGGAAGCCAACATTTTCCCAAACTGGAGATTTAAACAATGATGGTGGATCCTCCAATTCTGGTTTATCCACCCCACCACTGCCATTGAAAATAACTAGTTTCCTTCTGCGCCTCACAAAAGGATAGTTTGAAATGCGCCAATTTAAGTTCAGAATTATGATTACAACGTGTGCATAGGCTCTAGTCGTTTTAACGGAATAGACTATAATGTTTTTTCAGCTCAGATTACTCAAGAGGCATACAACGGAGTGTAGGCATAGCTCACAGGCCTAGTGTATATATATATATATACATATATATATATACATATATATATATATATATATATATATATATATATATATATATATATACATATATATATAAACTCAGCAAAAAAAATAATGTCCCTTTTTCAGGACCCTGTATTTTAAAGATAATTTGTAAAATTCCAAATTACTTCACAGATATTCATTGTAAATGGTTTAAACACTGTTTCCCATGCTTGTTCAATGAATCATAAACAATTAATGAACATGCACCTGTGGAACGGTCGTTAAGACACTAACAGCTTACAGACGGTAGGCAGTGGCAGGTAGCCTAGTGGTTAGAGCGTTGGGCCAGTAACCGAAAGGTTGCTAGATTGAATCCCCAAGCTGACAAGGTAAATATCTGTTGTTCTGCCACTGAACAAGGCAATTAACCCTCTGTTCCTAGCCATCATTATAAATAAGAATGTGTTCTTAACGGATTTGCCTAATTAAATAAAGTTTAAATAAAAGGTAAATTAAGGTCACAGTTATGAAAACTTAGGACACTAAAGAGGCCTTTCTACTGACTCTGAAAAACACCAAAAGAAACATGCCCAGGGTCCCTGCTCATTTGCGTGAATGTGCCTTAGGCATGCTGCAAGGAGGCATGAGGACTGCAGATGTGGCCAGGGCAATAAATTGCGATGTCCGTACTGTGAGACGCCTAAGACAGCACTACAGATAGACAGGATGGACAACTGATCGTCCTCGTAGTGGCAGACCACGTGGAAGAGTGGGGTAACATCTCACAGCAAGAACTGGCAAATCTGGTGCAGTCCATGAGGAGGAGATGCACTGCAGTACTTAATGCAGCTGGTGGCCACAACAGATACTGACTGTTACTTTTGATTTTGACCCCCCCCCCTTTGTTCAGGGACACATTATTTCATTTCTGTTAGTCACATGTCTGTGGAACTTGTTCAGTTTTTGTCTCAGTTGTTGAAACTTGTTATGTTCATACAAATATTTACACATGTTAAGTTTGCTGAAAATAAATGCAGTTGACAGTGAGAGGACGTTTCTTTTTTTGCTGAGTTTATATATACACTCCCGTTCAAAAGTTTGGGGTCACTTAGAAATGTCCTTGTTTTTGAAAGAAAAGCAAACATTTTTGACCATTAACATAACATCAAATTGATCAGAAATACAGTGTAGACATTGCTAATGTTGAAAATGACTATTGTAGCTTGAAACAGCTGATGTTTTATGGTGTACAGAGGCCCATTATCAGCAACCATCACTCATGTGTTCCAATGGCACGTTGTGTTAGCTAATGCAAGTTGATCATTTTAAAAGGCGAGTTGATCATTAGCAAACCCTTTTGCAATTATGTTGTGCTAATTAACTGTTGTGCTCATTAAACAAGCAATAAAACTGGCCTTCTTTAGACTAGTTGGGTATCTGGAGTAGAGGTCGACCGATTAATCGGAATGTCCGATTAATTTGAGCCGATATCAAGTTCTCATTGATGTATTATATTAAGTTAAAATAAGTGTTCATTCAGTATTGTTGTAATTGTCATTATTACAAATACATTTAAAAAATCGTCCAATTAATCGGTATCATTTTTTTTGTCCTCCAATAATCGTGATCAGCGTTGAAATATCATAATCAGTCGACCTCTAATTTGGAGCATCAGCATTTGTGTGTTTGATTAAAGGCTCAAAATGGCTAGAAAAAAATTACTTTCTTCTGAAACTCGTCAGTCTATTCGTGTTCTGAGAAATGAAGGCTATTCCATGCGAGCCATTGCCAAGAAACTGAAGATCTCTACTCCCTTCACAGAACAGTGCAAACTGGCTCTAACCAGAATAGAAAGAGGAGTGGGAGGCCCCGGTGCACAACTGAGGAAGAGGACAAGTACATTAGAGTGTCTAGTTTGAGAAACAGACCTCTCACAAGTCCTCAACTGGCAGCTTTGTTAAATAGTACCTGCAAAACACCAGTCTCAATGTCAACAGTGAAGAGGCGACTTCGGGATGCTGGCCTTCTAGGCAGAGTTGCAAAGAAAAAAGTCATATCTCAGACTGGCCAATAAAAAGAAAATATTAAGATGGGCAAAAGAACACAGACACTGGACAGATGTGTCAGGATTTGGCCAGGGTTGTTCCGGAATCGACAAGAATACACAGAACACTAGGGCTGGGTGCTAACATACAAACACAGAGCACAGAACTGAGGGAAACTAAACTAAGGGTTTAAATACAATCAGGGGAAACGAGGCACAGTTGCAAATAATAATGGGGAACAAGGGAAAAAACATAAGGTCAAAAAGCACAATGGGGGCATCTAGTGACCAAAACCCGGAACAACCCTGGCCAAATCCTGACAAGAGGAATATACAGTATTTGTATTTTTTCATGCCGGTTCACAGTGCACACCAAACCAAGCTTTCTACAGGTGAAATGAAAATGTGCTCGTTCTAACTTGTGGAGAGAAGATTTTTGTCATGTTTATGACAAAAACATAATGTTGTTGATATAGTAATGACTATATACAGTGGCAGAGCTATGGTGAAATGTCCTTTTCAAAATTGTTAATAACTTGACACACTCAACAGCTACCCCAACAAGAACCACTATACTCCACACTAACCAAGACGCCTCATGCCACTAATCTTAAAAAAGCCATTGCCATTCTGTAACAAACTCAAACCTAACTCTTATCGAAATGATTGGTACTGTTTTATGAGACATAGGTTAGGCACTCATGATGCATTGCATAGCCGTATGCTTTTTGTTAGTCTTCTTCATCTCATTTCTCTTGATTCAAGAGTCAGTCGGTCTCCTCTGTCTTCCAGTGTTGAAAGACATGCATGTGTCAGTGCGAGTTATGGAATGTTGTCACTGTCACCACCATGCAGGGGGTCATGAGATGATCTCACTCCTTCAGCCCACCAACAGTATACAGTCACACGGGTATAGTAACACTATAATAACACATTAATAGCAGAGTAGTACTAGTAACATTGTAATCACATAGTAATAACTGAATAAGTATCTCCAACAAGACCAATAATTCAATCAACCTTCTTTATAATCTAACTACACAAGGTAAGAGTGGGTAATCGTTAAAAGATCAGTGTCGGCAAACAGGGCATAGTAGGCTATAGGCTGGATAGTCTGCTGAGTCTCATGATTGGAAAATGAGGAGAGAGAACACCCCCTCCCTCAAAAAGGAAAAGTGCACCGATAACATTTTTTTTGGAACCAGCAAAGAGTTGAGTGAAAAAAGAGTGGTTAAAAACCAAACGCACAGGCAATGCTAATATAAATATAATGCATCTCTAAAGTACTATTGTTGCATTATAACGATGCAAAGTTAAAGCATTGGTCTATCAAAAATAATGTAAGCAAGGCTCTATGATTAAAGGCACAAGATTAGGATATGTGGCTGGGTGATGGACCCGACCATTGCCATCACAACAAAGAGGGGACACAACCGTGTAAACAAGACGAAATGATTCACTGAAAAATGCTGCCACATGTATTAAAATATCACCGCATATGACATGCTTCCCGAGCCAAAAACAACAAGGATAAGCTGCATGAATTCAAAGTTGTTACTAACACAACTTGGTCAAATCAGTTGTATAAGTCCTTGAAGTACGAGTGCTAGGCCCCGCAGAGGAAACAAGAAGCTGAAAAAGGTCACATTGCCTGAATATTCCAAAGAGCGTATAACATTTCTCAAATTCCGTGTATAATAAGGATAGAACGTTGCAATCATCTTTAGCACTGAATATGAACACATTCATCCTGAAAGCACCAACCATTGGCCTAGTGTTGTCATCAGAGGCTTCTGTTTCATTTTCTGTCCATATGGAACAGTAGCCTATGCAGAATGCATCCAAACCCCATCGCACGTGAGATGATTCATGTCCAGTAACATCGATGGAAATCGACACCCGGCGCATTATAACCTGATGTAAATAGCGACTGGCATTCCCACGAGCGATTCGCGACACATGAACAATAGGCCTACCCTTCACCAAACGTGGTCGTATTTCTCCTTGAACACATTGAGGTATATCGTCAAAATCCCTAAAAACGGTGTAAAATGACAGTCCGGCTCCAGGCGCTCATTGCGAAAATGGAGCAATGCATGACAGTCAGATGGTCCTGGCGTTCCTCGGGAGAAACAGCTGGCGTTATTGCTAGGTTACAATGGGTTACAAAGCCCACTGATGTTATTTCGGCTCTGGTCCAGGGACACAAGGTCTATGGCTTTTTGCCCGGCGTTTATCCCCCGCGACGAATTCGGAGAAGGGATAGGCTACAATGCAGCCACCGAACTTCAGTCCGAATGACAAGCATATCTGTCTCGTTCACTGGGCTATTGTCATGATAAATAGTCTCTACGCAAAGCAATTCTGAGATATCCTCAACATAATAGCAGGCAATATGAAGGACAAACTTGGCAACACGGTTTGTAAAAACGAAATGGACACGGTCACTGAGCTATATTGTTCTGGTATGGAAATAATGAAAACAGACATGACTAAACCATTACAAACCCGGCCTCGCTGAGCTAACATGCTAACTTCAGACCCGATTCCATGCAAATAAAACGTACCTTTTCTGAAGACTTATTATTCGGCAGATACCTCAGCGTTATCCACTCGGTAGGGAAAGTCCAGTGCTTTAACGCAAGTCCAGTCTCAAACGGCGAGTTATAATTCATTAGCTTGGGGGCAGGGGCATTAATGAAGCCCTTCCATGTTGATCGTGGAAAGCATGAGACAGGAGAGTGTATGCGGGGGAGAACAGAGCATCCTCGTCCGCTATGCAGCGCTGCTTATCGCCACTGCGTGAGTGAACAGTGAAATGAGCACATTAGAATCAGAGCTCGCTTCCTCCTGTCTCTGTGTCCCTCCTGATCGTGCACACGCGTCTCTTCATTTACACCGCACGCAAAAAGTCACCAACACGAAAGGGCCACAGTGACTATATAGTCTAGGTCTACTAATTAGGTCTAGCCTACTTTTAATTGATTTTCATGAACAACCTCAACATTAAATTCCACCTCAATTTGGGAGGCTAATGGTAAATGCAAATAACATGACTGACTTACTGAGACAGCATTGCCACACCACTGACACAGTAACAGTAGTCCTCTAATTTCGTTGCCTTGATTAACTTGGAAATATGAAAACTGAAGGTCCATGATGACAAATTATATACATTATTTTTTGCAATTACAGACTGTCTTTGTAGTAGCAGTAAAAAAATCGCTCATATTCAATCCATGAATGAAAAATGATCAATTCTAGTTGACATGGTCCGAGTGGAATTGACCAAATTACATATTGAAGAGAGGCGCACGCCAGCATAGCCCAGCCATATTGTGGATGGCCCGCAAATGTAGTCCCGCATCTGCCACAAACGGATGGCGTAGAATTTGATCGAGCGTTAGTGTCTGTCATTTAAAGTAAATCGGTTGCAGCAGCCAGTAGAGAGAATTAAGTTGACAAGTGTTGAAAGCAGCGGCGATTTTTGCATGTAAATATTAGTGGGCCAACAAACAAAAAAACAGTGGGATGCGTGTCAGCAAAGCCACTACACAACACAACACTAAACAATACATGAGTTGCACTATAACGGTGACAAACGGTGAACACAAACTGTTATAGGGCCTATACATAAAGCTGTCACAACAGCATTGCCAACATCTTACCACCGCTACACCTGGCTATCAGCGGAGCCTTTTCTGGCAACAAAACAGTGCATTCAGCCTCATTTACTGCCTTAAAAGCTGATAGCTGATATGGCTGACTTGCTTTAACAAATTTGGTTTCTACTGACACTTGAGATGTACAAACTATGGCATATGGGGACAACAAATTGATAAGAGGCAATCCGTAATTTCGATTAAGACATTAATGAGTGAGCGAAGACATAGTCAATACAACCATTTGTTCAGCACTTTTGAAATGTACAGGCAGAATTCAGAACACGGGCTGTTCTTATAGTGTTCTCCCTGTACACATTAGACCCGTAGGATAAATACATGGGGCATATAAGCAGACAATGAAAGCCCTTACAATATTCGATGATTACGTTTCACTAAAACAGGTTATAGGCTACATGAGCACCACCAAGTCAGAACAGTAGGCGAAATTAAGAGGTGAAAATAGATCAAATTATTAGGGTGATGCACATTGAACGCCATTTGGGTCTTTGTGGGTCCAAAAAATATACACCTCATACAACGCTATTTGACGTGTTAAATAAGCTTTTAATTTGACGTGTCAAATTGTGTGTGCTGAATTTGCACGTGCAAGCCAAGCGCCACCACCACGAGTAGCATGTCAAAGCTTAACAAAAACAAGTTTGCAAACAAGCACACACCGGCCATGAACGATCTGTTTAGAATACTACGTTGGTGAAAATATACCAAATTATTAGTGTGAGGCACGTGCCCTATTAACAGCATACGACACAACATACACTTAGTATTACTTTCATAGCCACAGTATACATAACTCCCGTGTATATTACATAATTTATGCAGCAGCATACAATAGATTTTGGACTCACCTTGTGAAGGTGGCGCGGTGGTCCTTTGTGGGCAAATTTTGTCATCAAACTTTGTCATCAAAGTCTGGCATTCTCTGGATTTATGGTGGAAACTCGGAAGAAAGAAAAACACAGCCACTCCATTGAATAGCAGGCTAACGTTAGTGGTTGCTTTGCAATGCTTACCGTTAGGCACTGATTCCTTCCAAACCACGCATTGTTGAATTTGCAATTTTCGACTTGTTGTGTAATCTTTATGTCCAATGGCCGATGAGCACAGATACATTTTATCTATAATTTCTCTTAATTATTTCTCTTCATATGAAGAGAAGGAAAAGGATTTGCCCGTAGATTGTCGACTTGATTCATTATGATGACTGCTAGCTAAGACTTTGAAAGTAAGATTTTGACATGATCAGTCCATTCAAAGCTACTGTAAATATAACGTGATTTTACTAGTTTTTTCTGTCGCCAATGACCTTGAGCCTTCGTGGAAGGGCACTTGTAATATAACTATATGGCAAGATCCAAAGGGCTGAAATTTTGGATGTCTACCCTTACTAAGGACTTAAACTTGGCGATGACGTACTGTCCCAATGAGTGACAGAACACTGAGCCAATCACGGCGCAAAGCTTCTATTTTCTGCTGGCTCGCCCCACCACCAAAGAAAGCACTGAGCTAGGCTGAAATACCAGAATTTTGGAGCTGCCTTACTCATGAAAACAAACAAAAAAGACCTTGTGGGTATGCAGCTTTATTAACTGAATGATATATTTATTTTGTTTGCAAACTTATATGTGACAAGTATTAATGCCAAAATAATATGCAAAACAGGCAAGCCCCCCCCCCAAAAAAAAATAATACATATATATATATATATACATATCACATATATATATATATGTGTATGTATAGACAATTTGTCACGAATATTACCGAAGGTGACTCCCCTTCTCGTTCGGGTGGCGCTCGGCGGTCGTCGTCGCCGGTCTACTAGCTATCACCGATCCGTTGTTCTGTGTTCCTTTGGTTTTGTCTGATTGGTATCACCTGTTTCTTGTTTGGTTGTTAGGGTAGGGTTATATATAGTTTGTTCAGCCCGCTTCTGTTTAGTGCGGGCTTGTTCGTCTGTTTTATGTTTGAGTGTATTTTGTTTGTATTTTGGGTTTTGCGCTGTGCGTTAATATTTTTGATCATTTATTTTCCTACTTTTGTTCATGTTATTTTTCCGGGACATTAAAGCGTGTTTTTTCCCACATCTTTAGCTCTCTGCGCCTGACTCCACACCTCCTCACTCATTTGCCGTAACAGAAGCCCTCACCACGATATGGAGTCAGCAGGAGCAGCGACCACTCCTCTTCCCACTATGGAGGAGAGAGTCCTTCATCACACGTCCATCCTCCATCGCCTAGGATCAGCGATGGATCAAATGATGGAGAGGATGGATCGTTGGGAGGGGAATGGTCTCCCTACTACCCCACCGACCCTCCCACCAGCAACTCTACCATCTCCCCCATCTGGATCCGGTTCCAGCGCTCTGCGCATTACGCCTCCGAGGAAGTACGATGGAGCAGCGACAGGGTGCCAGGGATTCCTGCTTCAACTAGACCTCTACCTGGCCACCGTTCGGCCGGCTCCCTCGGACGAGGAGAGAGTGTGGGTCCTCATCACATGCCTTACGGGTAGAGCCCTGGAGTGGGCTAATGCGGTCTGGAACGGGCCCGACTCAGCGAAGGACAATTACCCGGAGTTCACCCGCCGTTTCAGGGCCGTGTTCGATCACCCTCCAGAAGGTCGAGCGGCGGGTGAGAGATTGTTCCATCTCAGACAGGGGATGAGGAGCGCGCAGGACTTTGCGCTGGAGTTCCGGACCTTGGCCGCTGGAGCAGGGTGGAACGACAGGGCCCTGATAGACCATTACAGATGTAGCCTGAGAGAGGACGTCCGCAGGGAGCTGGCCTGTCGGGACACTACACTTAGCCTGGATGGACTGATAGACCTGTCGATCCGGTTGGACCATCTGCTAGCTGCTCGCGGACGTTCTGAAAGGGTCCTGTCAGTTCCACCTCCTGACCCTCCTGCTCCTATCCCGATGGAGCTAGGAGGGACCGCGTCTAGGGAGATCGGAGGAGGAAGCTCCTCCTGTACCAGTTGTGGCCGGAGAGGGCACACGTCTGGTCGGTGCTGGAGGAATTCATCTGGGAATCGAGAAGGCAGGCAGAACACTCCTCGGTCACCCCAGGTGAGTAAGCACCACACTCTCCCAGAGTTTCCTGTTGGTCACATGTTCTTATTAATTTGTTTCCTTAATTATTCTCCTTCTCTCCAGCATAAGGCACTGGTAGAGGTTGAGGATTCCGTTAGTAAAAGTCGACCCCCCTTTTCCCGTGCACTCTTTAGATAGTCGACCATTAGGGTCAGGGCTGGTGAGGAAAGCCACAATTTCGTTGGAGATGATTACGCAGGGGAATCACAAGGAGAGAATTAGTTTGTTCCTTATCGATTCACCTGCGTTTGCAGTGGTGCTGGGGATTCCCTGGCTAGCTATTCATAATCCTACGATCTCGTGGAAACAGGGAACTCTCCAGGGGTGGTCTGATGAGTGTTCAGGCAGGTGTGTAGGGGTTTCCATCGGTGCGACAACGGTGGAGAGTCCAGACCAGGTTTCCACCGTGCGCATTCCAGCTGAGTATGACGATTTGGCTATCGTTTTCAGTAAAAAGAAGGCGACCCAATTACCACCCCATAGGCAGGGGGATTGCGTGATAAACCTCCAGGGTGACGCTGCACTCCCCAGGAGTCATGTGTATCCTTTGTCCCAGGAGGAGACGGTGGCTATGGAAATTTATATCACCGAGGCTCTGGGACAGGGGTACATTCGGCCCTCCATGTCACCTGTCTCTTCGAGTTTCTTTTCGTGAAGAAAAAAGATGGTGGTTTGCGTCCGTGTATTGATTATAGAGGTCTAAATTCCATCATCACGGTGGGTTTTAGTTACCCACTACCTCTCATTGCTACGGCAGTGGAATCATTTCACGGAGCGCAGTTCTTCACTAAACTGGATCTCAGGAGTGCTTATAATCTGGTGCGTATTCGGGATGGAGATGAGTGGAAAACTGCATTTAGCACTACTTCTGGCCATTATGAGTACCTCGTCATGCCATACGGTTTAAATAATGCTCCAGCTAGATTTCAAACCTTCGTGGATGAGATTCTCAGAGACCTGCACGGACAGGGTGTAGTGGTGTATATTGATGATATTTTGATCTACTCCGCTACACGCACTGCGCATGTATCTCTGGTGCGCAAGGTTCTTAGACGACTGCTGGAGCATGACCTGTATGTGAAGGCGGAGAAATGTGAGTTTTCCAAACGATCAGTTTCCTTCCTGGGTTATCGCATTTCCAGCTCTGGGTTGGTAATGGAGGGTGACCGCGTAAAGGCTGTGCGTAATTGGCCGACTCCGACCACGGTAAAGGAGGTGCAGCGGTTCTTGGGGTTTGCCAATTACTACCGGAGGTTTATCCGGGGTTTTGGTCAGGTAGCTGCCCCTATTACCTCACTGCTGAAGGGGGGGCCGGTGCGTTTACAGTGGTCAGCAGAGGCGGACGGAGCTTTTCATAAGTTGAAGGCGATGTTCACTGAGGCGCCGGTGTTGGCGCATCCGGACCCTTCTTTGGCGTTTATAGTAGAGGTGGACGCATCCGAGGCTGGAGTTGGAACGGTGCTCTCACAGCGTTCGGGTGCGCCACCAAAGCTCCGCCCCTGTGCCTTTTTTTCTAAGAAACTCGGGCCAGCGGAGCAGAATTATGATGTGGGGGATAGGGAGTTGTTGGCTATGGTTAAGGCCCTGAAGGTGTGGAGACACTGGCTTGAGGGGGCTAAGCACCCTTTCCTTGTCTGGACTGACCATCGTAACCTGGAGTATATCCGATCAGCTAGGAGACTGAATCCTCGTCAGGCAAGGTGGGCCATGTTTTTCACCAGATTTCGTTTCACTATCTCGTATAGACCAGGTTCCCTCAACACTAAGGCCGATGCGCTGTCAAGACTCTATGACACTGAGGACAGGTCCATCGATCCTACTCCCATCATTCCGGCAGCTAAGCTGGTGGCACCAGTAGTATGGGATGTGGACGCGGACATCGAGCGGGCGCTAAGGGAGGAACCTGCGCCTACACAGTGTCCGGAGGGTCGTAGGTACGTGCCGCTGGCTGTTCGTGATCAATTGATTCGATGGGCTCATTGTCTACCCTCGTCGGGTCACCCAGGTATTTTTAGGACAGTGCGAGGTTTTCAGAGGAAGTACTGGTGGCCCACTTTGAGGAGGGATGTGCGATTCTATGTCTCCTCCTGTTCGGTGTGCACCCAGAGTAAGGCTCCTAGACACCTGCCACGAGGTAAATTACAACCTCTTCCCGTTCCACAACGGCCGTGGACCCATCTATCGGTGGATTTTCTTACTGACCTTTCCCCCTCTCAGGGTAACACAACGATCCTGGTCGTTGTGGATCGGTTCTCTAAGTCCTGCCGTCTTATCCCATTGCCCGGTCTCCCTACGGCCCTACAGACTGCGGAAGCTCTTTTCACCCATGTCTTCCGGCACTACGGGGTGCCCGAGGATATAGTTTCTGATCGGGCCCCCAGTTTATCTCCCGTGTTTGGAGGACATTTATGGAACGTCTGGGGGTCTCGGTCAGCCTGACCTCAGGGTATCACCTGGAGAGTAATGGGCAGGTGGAGAGAGTGAACCAGGAGGTGGGTAGGTTTCTGCGGTCGTATTGCCAGGACCGGCCAGGGGAGTGGGCGAGATATATTCCCTGGGCAGAAATAGCCCAAAACTCACTAAGCCACTCCTCTATCAACATGTCACCATTTGAGTGCGTGTTGGGGTACCAGCCAGTACTGGCACCGTGGCATCAGAGCCAGACTGAGGCTCCTGCGGTGGAGGAGTGGGTGCAGCGCTCTAAGGAGACCTGGAGGGCTGTCCAAGAGTCATTACGCCAAGCGAGTGTAAGGCAGAAGAAGAGCGCTGACCGTCACCGCAGTGAGGCCCCCGTGTTTGCACCTGGGGACAGGGTCTTTAATGTCCCGGAAAAATAACATGAACAAAAGTAGGAAAACAAATGATCAGAAATATTAACGGAGAGCGCGAAACCCAAAATACAAGCAAAATACACTCAAACATAAAACAGACGAACAAGCCCGCACAAAACAGAAGCGGGCTGAACAAACTATATATAACCCTACCCTAACAACCAAACAAGAAACAGGTGATACCAATCAGACAAAACCAAAGGAACACAGAACAACGGATCGGTGATAGCTAGTAGACCGGCGACGACGACCGCCGAGCGCCACCCGAACGAGAAGGGGAGTCACCTTCTGTAATATTCGTGACATGACCCCCCCCCCCCTGACGCGCAGCTCCCGCAGCGCGTCGACGCTGGCCTCGGGGACGACCCGGGGGCCGAGGCGCTGGGCGATCCGGACGGAGGCGATGGAACTCTCTCAACATAGATGGATCTAGAATATCCCTCACCGGAACCCAGCACCTCTCCTCCGGACCGTACCCCTCCCAGTCAACAAGGTACTGCAAGCCCCTCACCCAGCGTCTCGAGTCCAGAATAGCTCGTATCTTGTACGCCGGGGACCCCTCGATGTCCAGAGGGGCGGAGGAACCTCCGGAACCTCACCTTCCTGCATGGGACCAGCTACCACCGGCCTGAGAAGAGACACATGAAACGAGGGGTTAATACGATAATACGAAGGAAGTAATAATCGATAACAAACCTCGTTTATTCTCCTCAGGACTTTAAATGGCCCTATACACTGCGGACCCAGCTTCCGGCAGGGCAAGCGGAGGGGCAGGTTTCGGGTCGAGAGCATTTGTTTTCCTACTTTTGTTCATGTTATTTTTCCGAGACATTAAAGCGTGTTTTTTCCCACATCTTTAGCTCTCTGCGCCTGACTCCACACCTCCTCACTCATTTGCCGTAACACAATTATATATATATATATATATTGGGGCAAACCTCTTCAAGGTTAGGAGCGTTTGTCACAAACTAAGTGGTAAACCCCCACCAAATCACCCAAGAATGAGAGTTCTTTCGAACAGGACAGTACCTGTGTGTTTGTTTCTCCGTCCTGGTCCACCCAGGCCGTAGGCGAGGGCAAGGATAGCAGGGTTCAGTACACGAATCGGGTTCTCGGTAGGTCCAGGTCCAAACGCCAACAGGTAAGTCCAAAACAGTCCAACTCATACACGGTAAATCCAGCCAATCTCTATTGTCTCTTTCTCTATTGTTCATAGATCCTTCCAGCACTCTCTTCTTCTCTTCCTGGTTTTTCTTGACCCTTTATCTGTGGGTTGGCTCCACCTTCTGAGGGTTCCCCTTGCTTCTGGGACTTGTAGTTTTGGTGGTCGGCCATTTTGTGATCTGTAGTTCTGACAGGGGTGGCCATTTTAGTGATCGGGCAGAGCCCGTTTATTAGTTCTGCTCTCACATATCTGCCATTTACCACTCGACCCCTTCTTTGCCACATTCCGCGTTTGCATAATATATATATATATATATATTTTCTGTTGATATATATATATATATATATATATATATATATATATTAGACTTAGAGTGATTATCTTAATTTACAGGTTAGCTAGCCAGCTATTTGTCGTCCTTAACGTAGGAAATGTTGCTAGCTAGCTAGCCAACAGCTAGCCAACCTATAGTATCACATTTTCATTTCACTTCATTACAGTACAACGGTTTGATTATTTTTCTAGGTTAGCTGGCCAGCTATTGTCGTTTTCTAACGTAGCTAGCCAGCTAGCCCCCGAATAGCAGCACTCTATTACAGCAAAGACAATTGTGTAGCCTAGAGCGATTTTCTAGCCAGCCAGCTATTGTCGCTTCTTTAAAGTAACGGAACGCAATCAACCTGCTAGCTAGCCAGCTAGCCCCCGAATAGCAGCACTGTAGAAACTATTACACTCGACGGAACGACTTGATTAGTGTAGTGTCAACATCGCCAGCTAGCCTACTCCAGCAGTACTGTTTCATTTCAATCATCTTAGTCAATAAGATTCTTGCTACGTAAGCTTAACTTTCTGAACATTCGAGACGTGTAGTCCACTTGTCATTCCAATCTCCTTTGCATTAGCGTAGCCTCTCTGTACCCTGTTAACTATGTGTCTTATATCTCAGCCTATGCCTCCCTCCATACCACAGATAACACTGCTACTCCTACTGCTCTCTTCGTCCGCCCACGTGTTCTCGCACACCCCGAGAGCTTCTGGTCAGCGGGGTATCTCTCCCAAGTGGTCATTCTCTCTCTCTCCCCTTACCCATCTATCTATCGCCTCCTTTGAATATGCTGTCACAGTTACCAGCCCTTTCAAGCTTATTCTTATCATTTATAGGTTTCATTGAGCTTTTCCTGCAAAAAATCTGTGGCTCAAAATGATCCTTTTCCCCTCGCTCATCCATGAAGGGTTGCCACTTGTTGAAAGTTAAAGTAGACTCAACCAGGATCCTTTGACTCTCTATGTCCCCTATCCTCCAGGCCGGCTCGGTCCTCCCTCCCGCTCCGTGGCTCGATGACTCATTGGAGCTCACAGAACAGAGCTCCGGGCAGCCGAGCGGAAATGGAGGAAAACTCGCCTCCCTGCGGACCTGGCATCCTTTCACTATTTTCCTCCTCTGTCTCTGCTGCTATTTCTATATTCCATAACCCTATTATTATCCTCCTCCCCCTCCCCCTCCTCCCTCTCTGCATATTATTATTTTTTTTGCAAAAAATGTGTGGCTCAAAATGAATGAAGGGTTGCCACTTGTTGAAAGTTAAAGTAGACTCAACCAGGACGCACACTGCATTAATGAAGCAACCCGTGCCATGAACCCAAGCAATAGTAATGGAGTCTTTTTGTAGGCACTAACTCTGCCATGGTTCATTAGACAAAGCATATGGGGAAATTAATGGAGTTTTTGAAAGGATTTTGGATAAATACCCGAAATAAGGTCTGTGGTAAACACAGCCTTAGGAGATCTTATACATTTTGTTCTATGAGATAATCTTCATCAGAGAACGTCACTGTTCATTTTTATACCATTTATTTGATTTTAAAAAGCACATAAAGCACATAGAGGATTCATAATTCATAACGGTAATCTTAAATGACTGATATTATCTCATAGAACCACACGTATAAGATAACCTAAACCTGTGTTATCCTCAGACCTTATTTTCGGGGGTTAATGCAAAATGTTTTGCTACGGTGTGCACCAATGAATATCCTCCTTCTTCCTTCTCTGTCTGACACATTCAACACTGACTCATCTTAATGAATGAATGCCTAGTTGCATGTTCACTGCGCATGTTATGGAGATGTTAGAAACAGAAAGAAAGAAAATAATGTTGCTCTATTGTTCCCTTTAAAGGGTGATTGCACTTCCTGATTTGGCCTCGTTTTTAGATTCTGTTCATTAAGAAATGCTAGAGGTCATGACTGAATTCAAATGTGAGTTGGTTTCAGATGTGATTTGATGTAGGTGTCTCCACTTCCTGCCTGACTGACGTGCCCAAAGTAAACTGTCTGTTACTCAGGCCCAGAAGCCAGGATATGCATATAATTGGTACCATTTGATAGAAAACACATTGAAGTTTGTGAAATGTTAAAATAATATATGAGGCTATAACACAATTGATATGGCAGGAGAAAATCCAAAGAAAAACCAACCAGAATTCTTTTTTTGAGAGCCCATGCTCTTACAATGGAAAGCTATATGTAATTCCAGCTCCAAGATTGCAATTCCTATGGCTTCCACTAGATGTCAACAGTCTTTGTTCAAGGGTTCAGGCTTGTTTCTTTGCAAACGAGGAAGAATTTTGAGTTTTGCTACTGGGAGTCAGAGTTGGAAATCAGTCTGTGCGCGTGTGACAAAGAGGATACGCACCTGTTAATTGTACTTTCCTATTGAACATACTTTTTCCCGTATGAAATATTATAGGTTAATTACATTTTAGGGTACTTTAGGATTGATTAGAAATGTATTTTGACTTGTTTTAACAAAGTTTAGCGGTAGCTTTTTGGATTCCTTTCTCTGCATGTTGAACGAGTGGATTATTCAAATTGATGGCGCCAACTAAACATACTTTTTGGGATATAAAGAAGGATTTTATCTAACAAAACGACCATGCATGTTGTAGCTGGGACCCTTTGGATTGCTAATCGGAGAAAGATTTTCAAAAAGTAAGTGAATATTTAAATCGCTATTTGTGATTTTACGAAGCCTGTGCTGGTTGAAAAATACTGATGTGGGGCGCCATCCTCAAACAATCGCATGGCATGCTTTCACTGTAAAGCCTATTCTAAATTGGACAATGCATTTAGATTAACAAGAATTTAAGCTTTTAACCAATATAAGACACTTGTATGTACCTAGATGTTTAATATCCATCATTTTTATTATTATTTATTTGAATTGCGTGCCCTCCAATTTCACCGGAAGTTGTCGACAGGTGTCACGCTTATCCCAGAGAGGTTTAAATTAAATTATTTAGCCAATTATCTTTAACTGGCTGGTGTACAACCTTGGCAATGTTGGTTTGACTTTGGATAGCCTATCTCTGGGCCTTGATAGGGACCATCAAAACATTATTAAATGGAAATTAGACAATATTTTCATGTTGCATATCTTTTAGTTCTCATTAAATGCTTTCAATATTTCTTTACCACAAGCATACAATCTAATAGCAGAAATTCCCTAAACCACAGACTATGTTCCCAGAAATTAAACACCAAGACAAAAGGAACATCCACCAAGTGTTCTATGACAATAGTTGTACACATAGTAGGGGTGCTGAGGGTGCTGCAGTACCCCCTGAAAAATCTGAATAATAATATGGTACCAATGAAAGGTTTGGACACACCTAATCATTTTTATTTTTTTTCTCACTATTTTCTACATTGTAGAATAATATTGAAGACATCAAAACTATGAAATAACACATTTTTATTTATTTAACTTGGCAAGTCGGTTAAGAACAAATTATTATATACAATGACAGCCTACAGTGGAACAGTAGGTTAACTGGCTTGTTCAGGGGCAGAATGACAGATTTTTACCTTGTCAGCTCAGGGATTTGATCCAGCAACCTTTTGGTTCCTGGCCAAACACTCTAAACACTAGGTTACCTGCATATAGAATCATGTAGTAACCAAAAAAGTGATAAACAAATCCAAATATATTTTATGTTTGAGATCCTTCAAAGTAGCCACCATTTGCCTTGATGACAGCTTTGCACACTTTTGGCATTCTCTCAACCAGCTTCATGTGGAAGTCACATGGAATGCATTTCAAATAACAAGTGTGCCTTGTTAAAAGTTCATTTGTGGAATTTCTTTCCTTCTTAATGCGTTTGAGCCAATCAGTTGTGTTGTGACAAGGTAGGGGTGGTATACAGAAGATAGCCCTATTTGGCAAAAGTCCAAGTCCATATTATGGCAAGAACAGCTCAAATAAGCAAAGAGAAACAACAGTACATCACTATTTTAAGACATGAAGGTCAGTAAATACGGAACATTTCAAGAACTTTGAAAGTTTCTTCAAGTGCAGTCATGAGGACCGCCACAGGAAAGAAAGACCCAGAGATACCTCTGCTGCAGTGGATAAGTTCATTAGAGTTAACTGCACCTCAGATTGCAGCCCAAATAAATGCTTCGCAGAGTTCACGTAACAGACACATCTCAACATCAACTGTTCAGAGGAGACTGCAGGAATCAGGCCTTCATGGTCAAATTGCTGCAAAGAAATCACTACTAAAGGACAACAATAATAAGAAGAGACTTGCTTGGGCCAAGAAACACGAGCATTGGACATTAGACCGGTAGAAATCTGTCCTTTTGGTCTGGAGTCCAAATTGGATATTTTTTGTCTCCAAACGCTGTGTCTTTGTGAGACGCAGAGTAGGTGTACAGATGATCTCCGCTTGTGTGGTTCCCACCGTGAAGCATGTGATGGTGTGGGGGTACTTTGCTGGTGACACTGTCAGTGATGTATTTAGATTTCAAGGCATACTTAACCACAATGGTTACCACATCATTCTGCAGCGATACACCATCCCATCTGGTTTGCGCTTAGTGGGACTATAATTTGTTTTTTAACAGGGCATTGTTCCAAAACACACCTCCAGCCTGTGTGAGGGCTATTTGACCAAGAAGGAGAGTGATGGAGTGCTTTATCAGATGACCTGGTCTCCACAATCACCCGACCTCAACCCAATTGAGATGAGTTGGACCATAGAGTGTAGGAAAAGCAGCCGACAAGTGCTCAGCACACAGTAGGTGGGTTCTCCTTCAAGACTGTTGGAAAAGCATTCCTCATGAAGCAGGTTGAGAGAATGCCAAGACTGTGCAAAGCTGTCATCAAGGCAAAGGGTTGCTCCTTTGAAGAATCTCAAAGATAAAACATATTTTGATTTGTTTAACAATTCCTTGGTTAGTACGTGATTCCATATGTGTTATTTCATAGTTTGATGTCTTCAATATTATCCTACAATGTAAAAAATAGTTAAAACAAAAAAAGCCCTTGAATGAGTAGGTGTGTCCAAACCTTTGACTTATACTGTATTCATTCTTACAAAAGTAGTGCAATGGGCCTTTAATAGTCCTCCATTATCAAACAATATGGCTGTCTGCAGTTTAGGTAAAAACATATTTCCACCTGTGGTGGTACACAATGCAGATTAAAGTAGATTCCACACGCCCTGTGGCGTCCATCAAGCGTTTGTCAGCCAATCATTTACCTCTTAGCTGGGTAAGTGTTCCGTAGTGGCAGAGGTTGATGGCACTACAAAAAGAGAAATGGGAGATTAACCCGGAAACCACAACCTGTTGGTTATATTAGTTTTTGCTGCTCAAGTAATCTCGGGTAACCTATAACTAAAATCTAGCGTCATTTTATGTTTATGCAATTTTATGTTCAGGTAGTCTGTCAACAAGAGATCCCTGAGCGGTTTCCTTCCTTTCCACTAACTGATTTAGGAAAGATGCCTGTATCTTTGTAGTGACTGGGTGTATCGATACACCATGCAAAGTATAATGAATAACCATGCTCAAAGGGATATTCAATGTTTGCTTTTTTTTACCCATCTACCAATAGGTGCCCTTTGCGAGGCATTGAACCCCCCCCACACACACACTGGTATTTGTGGTTGAAACTGTGTTTGAAATGCACTGCTCTACAGAGGGACCTTACAGATACTTGTATGTGTGGGGTAGAGATGAGGTATGCATTCAAAAATCATGTGAAACATTTCTACTGCACACAGAGTGAGTCCATGCAATTTGACTTGTGAATCACATTTTTACTCCTGAACTTAGTTAGGCTTGTCCTAAGAAAAGGATTGAATACTAATTGATTCAAGACATTTCAGCTTTTCATTTTAAATAATGTGTCAAAATGTCTAAAAAACATAATTCCACTTTGACATTATGGGGTATTGTGTGTAGGCCAGTGACAAAACAAACAAAATGTAATACATTTTTAATTCAGGCTGTTAAGCAACAAAATTTGGAAAAAGTAAAGGTGTGTCAATTTTTCTGAAGACACTGTATGTAGAATAATCTGATTATATACAGTACCGTTCAAAAGTTTGGGGTCACTTAGAAATGTCCCTGTTTTTGGAGAAAAAATAGCACATTTCATGTCCATTAAAATAACATCAAATTGATCAGAAATACAGTGTAGATATTGTTAATGTTGTAAATTACTATTGTAGCTGAAAATGGCTGATTTTTAATGGAATATCTACATAGGCGTTCAGAGGCCCATTATCAGCAACCATCACTTGTGTGTTCCAATGGCACGTTGTGTTAGCTAATCCAAGTTGATCATTTTAAAAGGCTAATTGATCATTAGAAAACCCTTTTGCAATTATGTTTGCACGGCTGAAAACTATTGTGCTAAATAAAGAAGCAATAAAACTGTCCTTCTTTAGACTAGTTGAGTATCTGGAGCATCAGCATTTGTGGGTTCGATTACAGGCTCAAAATGGCCAGAAACAAGGACTTTCTTCTGAAATTCGTCAGTCTATTCTTGTTCTGAGAAATGAAGGCTATTTCAGTTGAGAAATTGCCAAGAAACTGAAGGTCTCATACAATGCTGTGTACTACTTCCTTCACAGAACAGCACAAACTGGCCCTAACCAGAATGGAAAGAGGAGTGGGAGGCTCCAGTGCACAATTAAGCAAGAGGACAAGTACATTAGTGTGTCTAGTTTGAGAAACAGACGCCTCGCAAGTCCTCAACTGGCAGCTCCAATAAATAGTACCTGCAAAACACCAGTCTCAATGTCAACAGTGAAGAGGCAACTCCAGGATGCTAGCCTTCTAGGCAGAGTTCCTCTGTCCAGTGTCTGTGTTATTTTGTCCATCTTAATCTTTTCTTTTATTGGCCAGTCTGAGATATGGCTTTTTCTTTGCAACTCTGCCTAGAAGGCTAGTATTCCAGAGTCTCCTCTTCACTGTTGATGTTAAGACTGGTGTTTTGCGGGTACTATTTAATTAAACTGCCAGTTGAGGATTTGCGAGGCATCTGTTTCTCAAACTAGACACTCTAATGTACTTGTCCTCTTGCTCAGCTGTGCACCGGGGCCTCCCACTCCTTTTTCTATTCTGGTTAGAGCCAAATTGTGTGTGTAGGGATTTGAAAATACTAAAGTAACATCACCTCACCTTCTCTGAGACCTTACTCTTAATTGTACCTAATGCTCCATAACAAGGTTACACTTTTGGTCTAGTAACATGTTGGTGGCTTTAGTGTGCAGAGAGCTGCAGAGTGCTGGTAGGAGCTGGTAGAAGCATGAGAATGAATCCTGTTTTCTTAATGCTACACAAATATCTGATAAACAGCCATGAGTTGATGGGACATTGTTAAGCCCCTGAAAACCTTCCACTGCTCCCTCTATTTTCTCCCACAGCTCTATATCTCTTCCCTCATCTCCTGTAGTTTGTGACCTGTTTTCTCTCTCTACAGTACCTGCCAAAATGATGTTTCCTGGAGAGATCACTCCAAGGGAGAGTGGATGGTGGAAATGGCAGTTATACTTTAGTTTGTTCCTCAACCTGAAATGAACTCCCCGTCCCCGGTGTGTGTATCTGTGTGTGAACGTAAGACACACAGAATCTACAATGCCCCGCTCCCCACACACCAACTCTGTCCTCTGTCCTCCCATCCCCTTGAGATGGGTGTCGTTTATTTTTACTCAGGAAATGAAATAAAAACACAGACAGAGGCTGCAACCGAACCCCAGGGAGTAAGGCTGCCGTTTGGCTGGGGCTGGGCGGATCTTTACCACCAACCTCCCTCTCCTCCTCTACCTTCTCGAATGCCCACTGCCCTCTATTCAAACTGCTGCATGCACCACTATAGGGTCCCCTATTTAATCACAAGTCTTGCAACTGCATTGTGGGATAGATTGAACATAACTTCACAAAGAGAATTTGCTATCATGTTGGGTTTCTTTTTTATAGACATTTTTTCGATGAGTACATTCACAAAATCATGAATAATATTGTTTTGTTTGATTGCTTATGATTAAAAGTATTTTGTGGCGTTCCTCTGCCCAGGTATTGCTGACGCATTCCACATCTTACAATGCCTGGACAGGTTTTTAAAGTATCCGCTAACCACATCATTATTGCAATCTGTCTGTTGATGACGCAACCATTGGTTGATACATGCAACATCTGAGCAGGGGAATGCAGAGGAAAGGTGGTGCTGAGGAGTATTTTTGTCCGCTCATACGGGAGCAATAAAGGCCTAGTTCACAAATTTGGTGATAAAAAAAAAATATATATACAGTGCCTTGCAAAAGTATTCACCCCCCTTGACATCTTTCCTATTTTGTTGCATTACAACCTGTAATTTGAATAGATTTTTTTATTGGGATTTCATGTAATGGACATACACAAAATTGTTCAAATTGGTGAAGTGAAATAAAGATAATAACTTGTTTCAAAAAATTCTAAAAAATTTTAAACAGAAAAATGGTGCGTGCATATGTATTCACCCCCTTTACTATGAAGCCCCTAAATACGATCTGGTGCAACCAATTACCTTCAGAAGTCACATAATTAGGTAAATAAAGTCCACCTGTGTGCAATCTAAGTGTTATATGATCTGTCACATGATCTCAGTAGCTATACACCTGTTCTGAAAGGCCCCAGAGTCTGCAACACCACTAAGCAAGGGGCACCACCCATCAAGCGACACCATGAAGACCAAGGAGCTCTTCAAACAGGTTGTGGAGAAGTACAGATCAGGGTTGGGTTATAAAAAGATATCTGAAACTTTGAACGTCCCATGGAGCACCAATAAATCCATTATTAAAAAATTGAATGAATATGGCACCAGAACAAACCTTCCAAGAGAGGGCCGCCCACCAAAACTTACGGACCAGGCGAGGAGGGCATTAATCAGAGAGGCAACAAAGAGACCAAATATAACCCTGAAGGAGCTGCAAAGCTCCACAGCATTAATTGGAGTGTCTGTCCATAGGACCACTTTAAGCTGTGCACTCCACAGAGTTGGGCTTTACGGAAGAGTGGCCTGAAAAAATCCATTGCTTAAAGAAAAAAATAAGCAAACACGTTTGGTGTTCGTCAAAAGGCATGTGGGAGACTCCCCAAACGTATGGGAGAAGGTACTCTGGTTAAATGAGACTAAAATTGAGATTTTTGGCCATCAAGGAAAACGCTATGTCTGGCACGAACCCAATAACTCACATCACCACAATCACATCATCCCCACAGAGAAGCATGGTGGTGGCAGCATCATTCCGTGGGGATGATTTTCATTGGCAGGGACTGGGAAACTGGTCAGAATTGAAGGAATGATGGATGGCGCTAAATACAGGGAAATATAGATATAGATATGCTCTTGCAACCAAAGAGAGGTGAATACATGTCTATTTATGGAATAACCAAACTGATTAACTCTTTAGTCACATTGCAGACGACTTATTTACTATACTTATGTCGCTGCCTATTCCTGATAACTATTTTGTTTTTCAAATTATATGAGCAGAAAACATGTAACTGTAACGGCGTTCTTCTTTTGTTGAAGGAGAGTCGGACCGAAATGCAGCGTGTAAGTTACTCATGTTTAATAGGAAGACAAACGAACAAACTATACACGAATAACTAATAAATACAAAAAAACAACAAACAGAACGTGAAACCTATATACAGCCTGACTGGTGCACACTACACAGAGACAGGAACAATCACCCACGAAATACAAAGCGAAAACCAGGCTACCTAAATACGGTTCCCAATCAGCGACAACGAGAATCACCTGACTCTGATTGAGAACCGCCTCAGGCAGCCAAACCTATTTAACACACACACCCCTAATCAGCTACAATCCCAAACACTACAAACCCCTATACGAAAATACAATACATAATAAACCCATGTCACACCCTGGCCTGACTAACTAATAAACCAAAACACAAAATACTAAGACCAAGGCGTGACAGTAACTTTATTTGGAACGGTTAGCCAGACAAAATTAAACATGCCTATTTATATAATGAATAGGAGTTTGGGGGACCAAAATTATTACATATTAAAGGGACACTTTGGGGCCCTTTATCTACTTCCCCAGGGTCAGATGAACTTGTGGACACCATATTTATATCTCTGTGTCCAGTATAAAGGAAGTTAGGGTTAGTTTCGCGAGCCAATGCTAACAAGTGTTAGCTCAATGACTGGAAGTCTGAGTATCTGCTAGAATGCTCACTAACATCTTCAGTCATACAAAAGATTTACCCATTTTGAATGTTATGTTGTTTTTGAACGTCTTTGAGCAATGTTATATTGATTCCCGGGGTCATTTCATGTTTTCATATGTATCTGAGCTACTCGCCGTTCAAGCAGGCAGAAACACTGTTGGTATGACGAGTTTTGCCTCATATGTAATTTCTTTATTAATGATATGATGAATAGAAATGGTGAAAATATGGCACACATGCAGCTATCAAAATTATATGGGCATGTTTCTCTATCCAAAGTTTGCAGAATTACCACAGAAATGGAAGAGGCAAGTGGAAAGAGGCGAAGGTATCAAGTTTCAGGAGAAGACCCAGATGCAGACAGTGTTGAAGTAACAAAAGTTTATTACAAGAACAGGGCAAAACGACAGGTCAAGGGCAGGCAGAGGTCAGTAATCCAGATCAGAGTCCATGAACAGGAGACAAAGGGCTGTGAGACAAGGGTTTGATCCTAGACATATGAAAAGTGGGATGTATACGGAGGGTACGGGGCAATGGAACACAAACAGCAGAGGGGCTAATGACCTTAGAGATGGGGAAAGGGCCTATAAACCGGGGGGAAGGTTTGCGGGACTCCACCTGGAGTGGCAGATCTCGGTTGGACAGCCATACCCTCTGCCTGAGACGATACCAGGGAGCAGGGGTCCGGTGGCAGTCTGCTTGCCGTCGATACCTGGAGGTGGTCTTGAGAAGAGCCGACCGGGCTCTCTTCCAGGTACGGCGACAGCGGCGGACAAACATCTGGGCCGAGGGTACAGTGGTTCCTCCTTTAACAGTTGTGAGCTTACGCCGCGGAACTTAAGAGGTACCCAGCGTCATGGCTTCATTGCTTCAGACCACCACAAGGGGGAGTTTGGGTCCCAAGGTGTTTATATGACCAATCATATCGAGTGGTTCCAATGACGAATTTGACGCGAGCCCCCCGTCCTGGTGACTTTCTTCAGCAAAGATGGCTGACAAAACATTACGGGGAAGCAAATGTAAGTAGTTATTATGTCATAACATGTCAAGCAAAAAAAATACAATTGAGGGGAATATGTTAGTTAATGTAGAGACAAATGATTGTGCATATTTTTTTGTCATAAAGTTCATTTACGAAAATCGCTATTTAGCAAGTTGTTTTCTGTCATATCCAATACTAGGTGTATCAAACTTCATTCTGTGAATGATGCTGTGTCTGCATGTATGTATTACAATTATACACTTCAACAGTGTGTACCACTCCTGCTCCTGGGACATCAATGATTACACATTGTAACTATGCAATAGACTAGAGACATGATTGAAGTAAAGGCTGCTTTGTAATTCATATATACAGAATAAAAACAGTACATCCTGCCAGCAGGTCCACAAACGTGCTGAATGATACGTGGAAGAGAGCGAGGAACCAGATGGGAGTAACAATCCAGGCTATTTGCTCTCAGACATGCATAATAATGTAATGAAACAAGCAGGGAGCAGGTTTCAAACCCTCTACATTCTAGCCCAACGTCCAGCACGCTATCCATCAACTGTGCCCAAATGTATTAATTGGGGTTGGGGCCGATTGTGGCTAAAAACACATCTTTAACGTGTGGAAAGGGGTAGAGTATTATCATCAGTAGTTTTTCACAGCATAGCAGGATGGGCTATTAGCTGAACAATAGAGTATTCAACCTTGACAAAATAATAGTTTAATAGAGCTAGGTGAGAACCCCCCTCCCCTCCCCAATTTGCAACAAATCATTTGTATCCATCTTTCCACATCTACCTACACACGGTTAATGTTCTGAGAAAACAAAATATATACAGTATATATCTAAGAAAGGATACCTTTTAATGTTTCACTATTTTTATGAAATTCACTCTGAGGAGCCTCCACTAACTGTCAGACATTTTGAGTGTGCTCATGCTTAGGTTTAAGATGGGAAGGTTAAGACAATGGAGTCACAATAATGCAGAGGGTCTCCCGCTCTGAATCAACCATGGGACCAGCTCAAGCAAGTGTAGCTATGTTGTTTAGGCAGAACCCAAGCAGTTTTATGCGGATCATAAGGTTGGTGAAATAAAATGGCAATTTATGGGCACACCGGACCGGACCGTTATGCTGTTCTGCTATTCCAAGGATGTGTAACTGAAGAGAGATTACATAGCCTTCCCGCTGTGGACCGCACTGCTCTGAAACAAGAATGGAGAAACTGAAATGTTCAAATATTCCATGATATTCTTAAGATCTGTGTTGACTGAATATCAGCAAGTGATGTCTGCTAAATAATCAAGTTAGGTTTCTCCAGAAATAAATAATTCTGAACAACAAACTGGCTCTATTTACACATGAGTGAGAATGTCTCACCCCATGTTCAGGAATTGCGGTTTTCTCGCTCATTCTAGCTAAAATGAAAACGAAAAAATATTGTTACTTTTAAACAAAGCGATTATTATTAATTCATTGAGAATTATATAAAAGCCCCTTAGATATTTTCAGATATTCTCACAGATCCCAACGGAAAATGCCCCCCTTAGATATTAATTTAGAATCCTCCAATCCTCTAAATGTAATTATTGGTGGACTCACGTCATTGAAATGTTTTTTCTTGGATATTCTTCGGCCTACCATAGCCAAAATAAGTCTCACTATTGTTGAGTAAGGAATTAGGTACTTTCCCATGTTTACTACAGTATGTATTGTAGACTGCACAGTAGCCTAATAAACAAACACATTTCGTTAATAAAATAACGATTAAAAAAATACTCTTTCAAAATGCAGATGTTGATTTAGTTATGGATCCATAATGAATTACTTATGGGAGTAAATATCACTGACTTACAGAAATATTGAAACAAAGTTGTCGTATGAAGGCTGGGAACGCTGTGCCTCCTGAACCTGCTTCCCTATTCCCCAGTTGAGTGCCGTCGCCAGGCACAAGGTGGGAAGGATGGTCCCTGGTTCTGGGGGTGTAGCCGCGGGGCTATAGCAGCATGACAATGCATCCGGCTTGACACTCTTGGATCCCGGTTGGTATGAGAGGGAGAAGTTGAACTGGGTGAAAAGCAGGGCCCACCTAGCTTGCCTGGAATTGAGATGCTTGGCGGTGTGGAGATATTCCAGGTTCTTGTAGCCTGTCCACACAATGAACGGATGCCCCCTCCAGCAAGTGCCTCCAATCCGCCAACGCCATCTTCACCGCGAGAAGCTCACAAATTCCCACATCGTAGTTCCTCTCTGTGGCATTGAGGCGACGGGAGAAGAAGGCATATGGATGTAACTTGATGTCCAAGGCAGAACGCTGGGACAGGACAGCCCCCACTCCGACATCCGAAGCATTGGCCTCCACCACGAACTGGCGGGACGGGTCAGGATGAACCAAAATGGGAGCTGGGGTGAAACTGTGTTTGAGATCCCGGAACGCCCGGTCAGCAGCTGGAGACCACGTGAACAGAACCTTGGGAGAGGTGAGTGCAGACAGGAGGGAAGCCAGGGTGCTGTAACCCCGGATAAAGCAGCGATAAAAGTTGGCAAATCTCAGGAAACATTGCAGTTGCAATCTGGACGTAGGCTGGGGCCAATCCATCACCGCTCTCACCTTCCTGGGATCCATCTATACACTCCCTGCAGCGATGATCTAACCCAGGAAGGGGATGGTGGAGCGATGGAATTCACACTTTTAAGCTTTCACAAAAAGCTAGTTCTCCAGGAGGCGTTAGAGAACCTGTCGGACGTGGAGCACGTGTTCTTGGGCAGAGCGGGAGAAAACAAGGATGACATTGAGGTAGACAAAGACGAACCGGTTCAACATGTCACCGAAAACATCATTCACCAGAGCATGGAACACAGCAGGGGCGAAATGGCATGACCAGATACTCATAATGACCGCTGGCAGTGTTGAAGGCAGTCTTCCACTTGTTCCCTTCCCGTATCCTCACCATGTGGTAGGCAATCCGTAGATACAGCTTGGAGAACACAGTGGCCCCCTGGAGCGTCCCGAAGGCCGATTAGATGAGTGGTAGCGGGTAGCGGTTCTTCACCGTGATGTCGTTGAGGCCCCGGTAGTCGATGCACGGGTGCAGGGTTTTGTCCTTTTCTCCACAAATAAGTACCCTATACCGGCGGTGGATGCAGAAGGATGGATGAACCCTGCAGCTACGGAGTCCTCAATATAGGTCTCCATTTCCTTGGTCTCCTTACTTAGCACCTCCCGGAGGTCCTGGTACTCCGCGGGAATGGCAGAGAGGTCCGGGTCAATTTCCGAGCCCCCAGGAAGACGTCCCGGGGCAGGCAGTGCTGATTTACGGCAATGAGCATGGCAGAACAGGGCTCCTGCCCATGGTGGCACCAGTTAGACCAGTCAATAAGGGGATTGTGTCGCTAGAGCCAAGAGAATCCTAATACCATGGGATCCTGAGGGGACTTAATAAGCAGGAATTGGATCATCTCGCTGTGGTTCCCTGACACACATAGGTTGATGGGGGTGGTATTGTGGGTGACCCGGCCTATAGTGCGCCCGTCCAGCGCTCTAACGTCCATGGGAATGGAGAGGGGCTGAGTGGGGATGCCCTGCTCAGACACCAGGGTAACGTCCATAAAGCTGTCATCGGCCCCAGAGTCGATAAGTACCCAGAGAAATGTTGACTGGTTCCCCCACAGCAAGATGGCATGAAAAGGGGTGCAAGTAAGGGGATAGGAAAAGTTCTCCATATGGCCAACCAAAGTACTCGCTTCTACTGGTGAGCCTGGTCTTTTATTGGACAGCTTGGCACAAAATGACAAGTAGTCCCACAATTACAGGCAACCTTTTGTGTGAAGACTATATAGCCATTTGGCTGGGGACAGCCTAGCTCTGCCTAGTTGTATCTGCTTGGGAGGAGGTGAATTGGCAAACTTCTGAGACTCTCGGGGGAACTCGGGTAGACTCGGGTTCTCTCGGCAATGGAGCCGTCTGGGACTTCTGGGATGTCTCGGAGGCGAGGTGGAAGCCTTGGGTGGGCGAGTGATATCGGATCTCCTCTCCTTCCTTCGCTCCCGTAGTTGCCCATCGATCCGAATAAAAAAATATGCAAAACTTACTTGAGTAATGAGTAATGATATGCCAGGTCAGCTAGTTAACATTAGCATACTACATCTAGCTGCGTGTTGAACTTCCATCCTCTCAGGCCAGGGGCACAATGTATGAATTTATTGTTGAATCAGAATCACCATTATAATCATTGGCCAGTGCAGAGAATTAAGTAAAAGTCCAAATCCCTATATTCACCGATGGCTAATTTAGGAAAGCGACTATTTAAGCTAGCTAGCTAGCCCCCAGAGGACAGCAACACAACAAGATCAATTTTTTTTCTGTCAATAATGACTTTTGGCTTATGTTGTTATCGGTCTGAAGCCTGGCTTCCCTTGACACTTTATTTTGGTGCACCAGGACCGTACATGGTTGAGCTCTCTCAATTTAGCTCAATGCGATTGGCTATTATTTTTTTATTTATTTTTTTATTAAGGAAACCAAAATGCTCTCTGGCTTCTCCTGCAATCAATGCATATTGGTGGCAACAATGTCATACTCTTTCTGACCAGACAGCATCAAATAGATATGCTACACATGCAGTACTGAGGCAGAGGGGTGCTGTTTCATTCACTTGGATGCTTTCTCCGGTGAGATACATTCAGTCTCTTGCAAATTCAATACATTTTATGAAACACATAGAAAGAAAATAAATAAATATTGTTTGACCGTCATTTTTGGGGGACAATTTTGTTGGAATCCTGGCCTCCCTTGGCACTCATGAATACACGCCACTTCACAGCTGTGGCGCTGAGAAGTAGATTTTCCATGGCACATGGTTTATGAACTAAGACACAAAACAATACTTGATTCAACACCTTTTTAAATATAAATTATTTATACAACATTCTTGGCACCAACATAATTGTATATATATATATATATATATATATATATATATATATATATATATGGGGCATACAACCATCTTAGCTCTGCAGATTTTGCTGCGTATAGACAGAATCATTATTTAATTTATTCAGGTTTTGCCCCCATGTAGCTTGTTTCTGGTCACAGGTTCAGGAGTGGATGGAAAATCACAACATTCACTTAAAATAAACCTACAAATAGCACTGTTGGGCGATTTGGAAACCCATTGTCAATAAATTAACAATATAATAATACTCTTAGCAAAAATATGAATCTTTAGTTTTCAATCTGTGGATACTATGAGATTAGAACATTTCAGAATTTATGTAAGACATCACACACAGCACAGTGGAAACAAAATATGGCACATGGAAATCAATAGAGATAGCTGGGATGGGCTGAGAGTAGGTGAGATTATATTTTAAACATATCATGTATACCGGATATGTCTGAGTACCATTTAATGTGTAATATGTATATGAAACTGTATTTCTGACATGTAATACTGTGTATAAAAGAAGATAATGTATGAGTAACAAAATAGCTGTAAAAAAAACAGAAATGTAAAACTAAGTTATTTTTGTCCTCCGAAGAGGGTGGATGGGACAATCATTTTTTCGAACATATATTTTATGGGAAAGAGATGCTGAATGTTTCTGAACTATGCATCATTCTGCCTTGTTGACAACACGACCGAGCGGCACAGAAACCATTGGTTGATGCATGCAACGTCTGAGCAGGGAATGCGACCATAATCTCTGTCATTCCTGTTGTGGCCAGACCATAGAGATAGTTAGAGGACTCAACTTGGATATAACCTGTTTTTATATGGACATTGCCATTGAGGGCCTCCACCATTTTAAAGTAGCCAACTGGGTGGAGATTCCTATGGATTGGGAGTGATCAGCCAATGATCAGAGCATTGTCTTCTTCTTTCTCAAATTGGGGGCTATAGTTTGTATGCTTTAAGCTATATCACCGCCTTCCAGTGGTGGGCCGTCAGGGCCAGCAAGGCCTTCTCTGCTGGCCTAAACATCATCAGAATATATATTTTTTTAAAATATATTTTCCCACAAGTATGTATTAAATTATTCCCCAGAGTAGGAGTTAGACTCTTCATTTCATAGCGTTCCTCTTGGTTGCACTGCTTCCAGCCCCAGGTTGAGATTTGGAGGGCTGGTCTTTATGTTAGATATTTTATCCAATCATATTCAGCCATCATGTGTTGCCAGGGGTCTAAAATCTGCCCTCAGGCCTTCAGAATCAACAGTGCGGGCGCTTGTAGCTTAAAGTGAATGGAAATTAAAATTTTGTGTCAACCAATCAGCTTTAGAGTTGGCTATTGTACGCCTGCTGGCTGGCTCCAGTGTTACACAGGAGCCAGCTAGCAGGCGTAGTGCCTGCACGTCTTTTGATTGGATTACCAACTAAGAAACTAGGAAACTGAAATAGATTAACGATTGATCAACAAATTAATTTGCGTACTGCTAAACTGTTTTTTCAACCCACAATGGCGGAAGGAGAAGATATTGATTTGGTCGAGGATATAATTATAACGCCATTCTCAAGACAAACTTTTCAAGAAAAGTTAGACATTGTCAGGAGAGGTAGACGCCGACGCTACAAAGACAGGCTCCGAGAAGCACTGCAAACTGTACTGCTGGGAATGCCTATTATTTGCATGTGATCGATTTGGTGTTTGGAGCCACACTGGCTTTGCAAACCTGAGTTGTCTAACCAAGGCAGCAATGAGACACCAAAGTACGGCTGGGCACTTACAAACAATGGTGCTTTTGAAAACATTTGGGGACACCCGAGTGGATCTACAGCTCAACGAACAAGCACCCAGGGCAACGAAGCTGCACAATGAAAAGGTATTGTACTCTTCCCCTGCAATTCTCTGAATAAAAATGTCAATTTCAAGGTGACGCAACGCCTGGTTATACTGCGTTTCTGTCTAAATGTATAGTGTCTAGAGCCATGGCATCATAATGATGGTAATAAGAGGTGGATTAATTCGGGTGACACTAATATTAGCTTTACACTTTTTCTTTTTAAAGAAGAAGAAAATGTACAACTATCAAGTTTGATCATTCTCTGTCCTTTGATGCCCATGTCAAAATATCTGCAAAACATCATTTTTCCATCCAAGAAACATTGCTTGGCTCAAACCATCGCTCTCCCATCCAGATGCAGAGAAACTCTTCCATGCCTTCATCTTCTCCCGGATCGACTACGGCAACGCTCTGTTCGGGGTCATTCCAGCCAAACCACTTCAGAACCACTTCCAGAATAGTGCTGCCAGAGGCCTCCAGTAAGGATCCATGGCAAGAGGCCTCCAGTGATGGTCCATGGCAAGAGGCCTCCAGTGATGGTCCATGGCAAGAGGCCTTCAGTGATGATCCATGGCACGGAGCCTCCAGTGAGGAGTCATGGCACGAAGCCTCCAACGACGGCCTTCAGTCCAGAGCCTCCAATGACAGCCTCCAGTCCGGAGCCTCCAGCGACGGTCCCCAGTCCGGAGCATCCATCGACGGTCCCTGCGGCAAGGGTCCCCAGTCCGGGGCCCGCGACGAGGGTCCCCTGTCCGGGGCCCGCGATGAGGGTCCCCAGTCCGGGGTCGGAGACGAGGGTCCCTGCACCAGAGGTGCCACCAAAGTGGGGTGAGCAAGTGGTGGAGTGGGGTCTGCGTCCCGCACCTGAGCCGGGTATAGTTCTCAATCAGGGACAGCTGTCTATTGTTGTCTCTGATTGGGAACCATACTTAGGTAGCCCTTTTTCCCTCCTTTCGTGGTGGGTAGTTAACTTTGTTTGTGGCACTTAGCCCGGTAAGCTTCACGGTTGTTGCTTTCGTTTGTTGTTTTGTTGGCGACATTCAAATAAAAGGAAAATGTACGCTCACCATGCTGCACTTTGGTCTACTTCTAACGACACCCGTGACACATCAATCCATGCTTTGGTTTTGTTTACATGGTCATTGTCTCCAAAATGCGAACTTTTTAGCGTTTATGACACAATTCCAATGCAAGTCAATATCCCCTATATTAGTATTTTTCGTGCTACATGTCCAAATCATCTTAAAATATCTAATTTGAGCTACACAATGCATTTGACACTTTAGGATTGGTTTAGTGAGACACTTCACAGGCCCTAGGTGTGCACTGAGAGACATGTGAACTAGAACGGGACCATTATATCAAATATATAAACCATTCACAATGGCATGTAGCAAGACAGAAATAATAAATCGGGAACTAGACAGTCAGACAGAGAGGAGGACAATCCCCAACAGTCACCATAGAAATAGAATCCATAGAAAGGGCCTCCCCATTCAAGTCCATGGATTCTATTGCTGTGGGCCTCATTTAGGCCTTGAGTAGCCAGAGATACCACAACAAGGTTGTTTGGCCAGCCTCTGATGGGATTAAACTGAGCCTGTGACGGTTCTATTACTGTAATAACAAAAACTGCACAATAAATCTGTTTTCATTTATTTACATAGGGTGATCCACAAGGAACAGCTGTTAATTTTAGCTGTCGCTCTGTCAGCGCACTTGAGCTTATGTGAAAACCTCTCTTTCCACGCACTCTGTCTCCCTCCCTTCCTTCACTCCCTCCCTCGCTCTCTGTCTCTCTCCTTCTTTCTTTGCAGCTCTTTTTTAAACCTCTTTCTTTGGGGTCCTGTTTCAATTTAATCCCATCCACGTGTGTGTGTGTGTGTGTATATGTGTGTGTGTGTGTGTGTGTGCAGTATGTGCATGTTTAGTTGTACTCTACATTGGGTTATGTGTATACTGTAGATGGATTACACTGTATACCTTTCTATGCTTGTTTGTGTATCTATTATGGCACGGTAATATTCTGTGTGTATGCAATTAGCATAAAGTGACTATATGTATTCATATATGAGGGGCTTGTGTTTTGTACATGGATATTACAGCCCTGTTGCTGTATTACTTGTTATTACAGTATGTCTATGTGCACTGGAGTGGTGATCAGTGTTTTTGCATGTTTGTGAGTCCATGCATGAATGTGTTGTTTGTGTATTTATATATCTGTGTGTGTGTGTGTGTTTGTGCATGTGTGTGTTGGCAGAGGGAGGGAGGGAGCTGCTTGAAGGAGAGCAGTAGTGATGGAGCCTGAAAGCCCTGCAGCGCAGCTGTTCTCCCAGTGCATCGTCAACTACACCACTGAACCTGCAACACTCCGCTCTCCTCTGCCAGCTCTTACCCCCACTCCTCTCCTCGCTCTCTCGCCGTTCATCTTTCTCTCTTCATTGTTATCTCACTCGTTCTCCTCTCTGCTCGCCCTCTCTTCCAATGGCTATCAGGTTTGGGATCAATTCCATTTCAATTCGTCAATTCAGAAAATAAACCAAATTCCAATTCCCAATACACATTTTACTCAGCATTGAAGAGAATTGGAAATGGAGTTTCAGTGTGCCTCCTGATTTGTGAGTGACTGCCTGCCTGTCTGCCTGTCTGTCTGTCTGCCTGCCTGCCTGTCTGTCTGTCTGGCTGGCAATTACTTATTCAGTATTCGACACACACACACACACACACACACACACACACACACACACACACACACACACACACACACACACACACACACACACACACACACACACACACACACACACACACACACACATAAACACACCCACACACACACACACACACACACAGAAACACACCCACACACAGAAACACACACACACACTGACACACACACACACTGACACACACACACACTAATACACACTAACGCACACACGTGCACACATGTTGTGATATAGAGCAGTATACGAGTGTTGGCCATCAGAAACAGGCCAGGTGTACTTCTACAGTTTGTCCATAAGGAAAAGGTATAACCCACCACATAAATCACCTGCCACTGTTTCAATCTCACCTCTTTGTCTGTGCTAAATTCACACTTGTGTCGGCAGCTGCCCTTACCAGCAACGAAACTGCAATATTACTGCACGTACGGGAAACTGGGATTCAAAACTCAATCAATAGCTTCATGTAATTGTAATCAAAAGTTCATATGCAACTAGAGATTTTAAATTACATAAAATGTAGAAACAGAGGAGATGTTACACTGAGAAAAGCAGTCAGGATAACTTGTTGTTCGATTTGTTTTTCTTCTTGTCCATTTACAGTTAACTAAATTGCACACCAGTTGTATATACTTGTTTTAAATACGTTTGGAAAGCTATTGACAGTGTTTGAAAGGGGTTTGAAGTCCAAAAACGCTCCAGCATCATGGTGGGACTCATTGGGCTAATAGAGCTGTGAGCCCTGTGAGTGAGTGACTGCCTGTCTGCCAGACTGAGTGACTGCTCTGTTGATTACTCAATCATCAGTCCTCTGGTCTTGTCATTATCTGTCATGGGGCGGGGCCAGTGAATGACGGACAGCCGCCGGAGAGGCGTTGTAAGTAATGTGTCGCTGTGGTGACCGCACAACGATTTAGGGAAATGGAGTGATAACATCAGAGTGGAAGAGGCTTAGGCCTGGAGGAGGAGTTGGCATTAAAGCAATGTGTCTAAGAGAAGGTTCGTGAATATGTCTGTGTATATAGGAATAAGAGAATACACATACAGATGTAGGATCTTAATTTGATCCAGTTTGCAACAGCAGGAAAATATTCAGCAACAGGAAATGCAGCAACAGGAAATTTGAATTATTATGTGTATTATAATGAATGGACATTTTGTAGGGGTCTGAAATTTCAAAGTTGAAATTACAAACTTTAGAAGCCTTTTACAAACTCAAATACACTAAAAGTTGCTTTGCAGGAAAATTCTCAGCAATAAAATAGTTCAAGATCAAATTAGGATCCTACATCTGTAGGTTAACTAAGGTATCTGAGAAAGTGTGTTTCTGTGTGTGTTTTTGTCTTGTCCACATAGTGTGTGTTTTCCAAATTGTGTGTGTGTGTGTGTGTGTGTGTTTGTGTGTGAGTATTATTCATACTTCTTTCGTGCTGATTTACAGCCCATTAATCAGAAGGGCCCAGCCGTGCACTTGATCAGTGCAATTCTTTCTCCACTGTGTTATATTATGGTATTGCTTTCAAAGTGGTTCTCCAGCTCCTTTTTTTTCTGTCAGAGTGAGCAAAAATAGAAACATTCATGCTCTCTCAATGTACATTCCCACCAGAATGTGTGCATCTGTGGGCGTCTTGGAATGGCTGCTCAATATCATCTGGTTCCCACATTCTCAGGCTCCCTTTGGCTGGCACCTGTGGGTCTCTTTGAAGGAAAGCGTTTCTGACGGGACTCAGGAGCCAAGAGGAGTTGCTACGGAAGTGGGAGAGGAGGACAGTGTCAGTGTGTGTGAGGTAGCCTAGCGGTGAAGAGCGTTGGGCCAGTAACCGAAAGGTTGCTGGTTCCTAATCCCTGAGCTGACTAGGTGAAAAATCTGTCGATGTGCCCTTGAGCAAGGCACTTAACCCTAATTGCTCCTTTAAGTCGCCCTGGATAAGAACGTCTGCTAAATGTAGTTTTGGAAGGACGGATCTGATGTCATTTCCGATCACAACTTGTAGACTTGTTTACATGCTGCTGCAGGCGGGTTTGTTGTTAACCTTACTTTGCTACCTGCCAATTTTACGGTTTTTACTTTTTAATTATATTTCATATTTATATGTTTATTTTTTCCCCTCGCTCAACTTTTTTCATTATACATTATACAGGAGAACGATTACCTTATGGCGAGGATAGCTGTGCTGCAAGCCCAGCTACAGATGCAATCGTTAGGCAAGGGTAATTTAACTGTAGGAAAGGATGAAACAGCGTCTGTGCCACCAATAAGTACAGATAGTAGTATAAATCCCCTCGCACAGTGCCCGCAGCCGGACAATTTTCTCATGGCATCTGGCAGAATTGTTGTAAGAATGCTCAACCGGTGTCGCTCATTCAGCCGACAGAAACTTTCAACCAGTTCTCTCCATTAAGCAAAGGGTCAGAATCAGAGGTCAAGCCTTCTCTGGTCTCTCCTCCTCCCGTTATGGGGTCTGAGACGCCAAAGCCTCCACCATTAGCTCTGACAAATTGAAAACCCTAGTCATTGGTGACTCCATTACCTGCAGTATTAGACTTTTAAAAAATCATCCAGCGATCATACACTGTTTACCAGGGAGCAGGGCTAAGGCTAGAACTGGCGAGTGTAGAGAGTATAGTGATATTGTTATCCATGTCAGTACCAACGATGTTAGGATGAAACAGTCAGAGGTCACCAAGCGCAACATAGCTTCAGCGTGTAAATCAGCTAGAAAGATGTGTCGGCATCAAGTAATTGTCTCTGTCCCCCTCCCAGTTAGAGGGAAGTGATGAGCTCTACAGCAGAGTCTCACAACTCAATCGCTGGTTGAAAACTGTTTTCTGCCCCTCCTAAAAAATGTGTAGATAATTGGCCCTATTTCTGGGACTCACCCACAAACAGTACCAAGCCTAGCCTGCTGAGGAGTGACAGACTCCATCCTAGCTGGAGGGGTGCTCTCATCTTATCTACGAACATAGACAGGGCTCTAACTCGAACATGGCGGTGTTTGCCTTCGCAATCTCACTGGAATAAAGACCTCCTCCATCCCTGCCATTATTGAAAGCGATTGTGATATCTCACATCTCAAAATAGGACTAGTTAATGTTTAGATCCCTCACTTCCAAGCAGTTATAGTCAAAGAACTAATCACTGATCATAATCTTGATATGATTGGCCTGACTGAAACATGGCTTAAGCCTGATGAATTTACCGTGTTAATTAAATGAGGCCTCACCTCCTGGTTACACTAGTGACCATATCCCCCGAGCATCCCGCGAAGGCGGAGGTGTTGATAACATTCACGATAGCAAATTTAAATCTTTTGAGCTTCTAGTCATGAAATCAATGCAACCTACTGATGGGGTCAAATTGTGGTCATGATAGGGGCTGCACCAAATGTTTGATGTATTATAATAATTGATTATGCTTATGTTGTATTAATAGAAGGGGCGGGGCTATGGGACCCCTCCTCCTTTTGTATTTATAGGGTCCTAGACTACAGATTAACAATATATTATAATATCCTTATAATATTCATTATAAGGTTTTAAAATTGTTCCACAGTCTCATCTAAGTCTCTGCCTTTTATAAAGAAATGGTCTGAGAAATGTGTGAATTATTGCATGGGGTCTGTGAGAAAGCACTTCAAAGATAACAGAGCCCTGCAGGGGAGTAGAAGAGATAAGAGGATAGTCAGGCATACCTCTATAAATCAACTTGGGGGAGTGGACATTTACTGCTGAGGCCTTAGAAAATACTGGAATTATTGTATCTCTTGCAAGTTTGTATAGCTGTGTATGCATGGGCTTGGTCTGAGGAGTAGCAGGTAATGACATATGCAGTGACATCACATGGGGTTGACGACAAGCATGATTCCTATTTTGCAGAACTTATGAGAGACATCAGTTGTATATGTGATGTTTGATCTTTGACTTCTGTCTACAGCTGTATTTTGATTAAAATTGTTATGATTTACAAGTGCACATTTTGTGTGTTACTTATTCGTTAAGTAAATAAAACGGAGCACAGAAGAACGGAACCACCACTACTCAATCACTTTTTATAGCTAATGTTTACAGGCATCCTGGGCCATATACAACGTTCCTCACTGAGTTCCCTGAATTCCTAGCGGACCTTGTAGTCATTGCAGATAATATTTCAATTTTTGGTGACTTTAATATTCACATGGAAAAGTCCACAGACCCACTCCAAAAGGCTTTCGGAGCTATTATCGACTCAGTGGGTTTTGTCCAACATGTCTCTGGACCTACTCACTGCCACAGTCATACTCTGCACCTAGTTTTGTCCTGTGAAATAAATGTTGTGGATCTTAATACCTTTCCTCATAATCCTGGACTATCGGACCATCTTTTTATTACGTTTGCAATCGCAACAATTAATCTGCTCAGACCCCAACCAAGGATCATCAAAGGCCTACTGAAAGAGCTTCTTCCTGTGCTTGGCCCTCCTATGTTGAACATAATAAACTGCTCTCTATCCACCGGATGTACCAAACTCACTAAAAGTGGCAGTAATAAAGCCTCTCTTGAAAAAGCCAAACCTTGACCCAGAAAATATTAAAAACTAACCCTAAACTAAATGACCTTTTAATGGCATCAGACCAAGGCTCTGCATCTGTCCTCGTGCTCTTAGACCTTAGTGCTGCTTTTGATAACATCGATCTCCACATTCTTTTGGAGAGATTGGAAACCCAAATTGGTCTACACAGACAAGTTCTGTCCTGGTTTAGATCTTATCTGTCGGCAAGATATCAGTTTGTCTCTGTAGATGTTTTGTCCTCTGACAAATCAACTGTAAATGTTGGTGTTCCTCAAGGCACCGTTTTAGGATCACTATTGTTTTCACTATATATTTTCCCTCTTGGTGATATCATTCGGAAACATAATGCTAACTTTCACTGCTATGCGGACGACACACAGCTGTACATTTCGATGAAACATGGTGAAGCCCCAAAATTGCCCTCCCTGGAAGCCTGTGTTTCAGACATAAGGAAGTGGATGGCGGCAAATGTTGTACTTTTAAACAGAGGTGCTAGTTCTAGGTACCAAGAAACAAAGAGATTTTCTGTTGAATCTGACAATTAATCTTGATGGTGGTACCGTCGTCATAATTAAATAAACCTGTGAAGGACCTCAGCATTACTCTGGACCCGGATCTCTCTTTTGACGAACATAGCTTTACTGTTTCAAGGACAGCTTTTTTCCATCTACGTAACATTGCAAAAAATCTTAAACTTCACTGATGTGATCTTCCTGTCCAGGTTGGCGCCCCCCCTTGGGTTCGTGCCATGGGGGAGATATTCGTGGGCTAAACTCGGCCTTGTCTCAGGATAGTAATTGGTGGTTGAAGATATCCCTCTAGTGGTGTGGGGGCTGTGCCTTGGCAAAGTGGGGGGGGGGGGGGTTATATCCTGCCTGTTTAGCCCTGTCCGGGGGTATCGTCGGATGGGGCTACAGTGTCTCCCGACCCCTTCTGTCTCAGCCTCCAGTATTTATGCTGCAATAGTTTGTGTCGGGGGGCTAGGGTCGGTCTGTTATATCTGGAGTATTTTTCCTGTCTTATCCGGTGTCCTGTGTGAATTTAAGTATGCTCTCTCTAATTCTCTCTCTCTCTTTTTTCTAACTGTCCTCTCTCTCTCTTTCTCTCTCTCTCTTTCTCTTTTTCTCTCTCTTGGAGGACCTGAGCCCTAGAACCATGCCTCAGGACTACCAGGCCTGATGACTCCTTGTTGTCCCCAGTCCACCTGGTCGTGCTCTGCTACAGTTTCAACTGTTCTGCCTAAGGCTATGGAACCCTGACCTTTTCACCGGACGTGCTACTTGTCCCAGACCTGCTGTTTTCAACTCTCTAGAGACAGCAGGAGCGGTAGAGATACTCTGAATGATCGGCTATGAAAAGCCAACTGACATTTTCTCCTGAGGTGCTGACCTGTTGCACCCTATACAACCACTGTGATTATTATTATTTGACCCTGCCGGTCATCTATGAACATTTGAACATCTTGGCCATGTTCTGTTATAATCTCCACCCGGCACAGCCAGAAGCGGACTGGCCACCCCTCATAGTCTAGTTCCTCTCTAGGTTTCTTCCTAGGTTCTGGTCTTTCTAGGGAGTTTTTCCCAGCCTCCGTGCTTCTACACCTGCATTGCTTGCTGTTTGGGGTTTTAGGCTGGGTTTCTGTACAGCACTTTGAGAAATCAGCTGATGTAAGAAGGGTGTTATAAATACATTTGATTGATAGAGGTGGAGGTAGGGGCGCTGGAGCAGGGTGATGTGATGGTATGTGTGTGCGTTCATGTGAGTGGAGAGAGAGAGAATCACTGTGGCTTTGAGGGGGCAGAGGTGCAAGGTGATGACGTCGCTGCCGTGTGCAGTAGATGCGATGAAGGGTGATGACACTGAACAGAGAGAGACAGGCTCCAGCGACCCTACTGACAATAGAGGAAGCACAGGTACATGACAGGAGCACAGCCGCTGTATCCTGCTCAGTACTCACTCTCAGTCCGTTTACTTTCCCAATAGAAGATTAGCCTTAAGTCTTGTGCTGACGCAAAACAATTGTATTCAGTGCTCAAATTACACACTGACTCGTGGGGTGTGTATGGGGGTAGGAAGTGCCCAGCACCTCTCAGAAATCTTTGTGATTCAAGCCTTGTGAAATGTAAACTCAGCATATTGACACACAGAGTACATCAACCTATTACTATCTATGGGCAACCACTCACCAACTTTCATGTGGAGTTAGTTTTCACAGCAAAGCACATGTTTTGTTTTATGCATACAATATTACACTACACATTTGAGCTAAATTTTAGTCCATGGTAGGTTCACATTCAGGGGTTGGTTCCCCAGGAAGATTAAGCCTAGTCCTGGGCTAAAAGGCAAAATCGACGGAAATTCTCATTGAGAATTATTTTTAGTCCAGGACTAGGCTTAATCCGTGTCCGAGAAACTGCCCCTAGCTGTTTCTGTATCACAGAATCAGTCCTGGTCATCTCTACTCTGGAATGCAGTGTGTTGCAATATTTTATGGGGAGACGGTGACCTCTAGTGTGTCACATTACATACTGCTGCACACAGGCAAGGCACTCAGGCAACTAACATGTTGTTGCAGCTTTACACTAACAGTGATTCTTGAAGCAATATCTCCGAAACCATGAACACTTGTAGCCAATGCATTTACCAAGTGTGCCAAACTGAATGCCCATTTTCTGCTTTACACTTTACACTTGTCATTTTATAACACACTTCTTGCAAAACTGTAAACATTGGTCTCTACATTGCTACACTATTTCGCCAATTGCCTTTCCACATTGACACATGTGAAAACACTTTTAGATAATGAGTTCACTTACAAATCAGAGCTTGAGCAATATAAATATGCCACAGGTAAACATTTGATTTGGACAACAATGGAGGCCAATATTGGACAGAGAGTAAGAGGGATGAGAACTAGAGGAGGAAGAGGAGGAGGAGGAGGTGAAAAAGTAAAAGAAGAAGAAGGAGGAGGAGGAGAAGGAAGAGGTTAAGCAGGACGGGGATAAGGAGAGGAAGGGGAAGAGGAGTCAGGATCACAATAACTGATTAAATCAGACCGACTGTGGTTTACCATGTTGTCAACCATGGGATGAGTATGAGGGAGGCTGGGCAACGGGTTCAACCAAATCTGAGCCGTTATACTGTTGCAGGTATCATCCAGATATTTCGAAATGAGAAGCGGTAAGTAACTGTAAGTGCTGTAGTCTTACTGGTGCAGTAATATGTACTGTACTTTCATAATGAGAAGGATCTATCACTAAAACCATGTTTATAGAACTGCAAGAAAACCTGTATCTGGTGGAAGAGGTCAACTGTTCACCCCAGAGCAGGAGACCCACATTGTAGATATGGTCATTGCAAACAACTGCATCAGACTCAGAGAACTGCAGGACCAGATAATGGCAGATAACACCATATTCCAAAACGTCAACAGAGTGAGCCTCTCTGCACTGTCTCGTCTGCTGAAACACAATAGAGTTAGGATGAGGCAGCTGTACAGAGTCCCTTTCGAAAGAATCTCAGACCGTGTAAAACAACTGAGATATGAATGTGTGCAGGTAAGCTATACTATCCTATCATTGGTACTGGACCTGGAAGTGTATGGTGAAACATCATATTGACTGACCCCTGTCTTTTCGTACTGTGCTACATTGTTTTGTCTTGTCTCTTTCAGAGAGTCATGGAGCTAGAAGCAGATGCAGTGCATCATGAGCTAATATATGTGGACGAGGCAGGTTTCAACCTTGCAAAAACAAGGGGCCGCGGCAGAAATATCATCAGACACTGTGCCATCATCAACGTCCCGGGTCAAAGTGGTGGCAAAATAACATTGTGTGAGGCTATTAGTCAAAACGGCATCCTTCACCATCATGCAATCCGAGGCCCATGCAACACTGCACACATTATCACATTTCTGAACACCCTCCACATCAGACTAATCCCTAATGACCAGGGGCCAGAGCAGCCCAGGTACGTTATCATCTGGGAAAATGTTTGTTTCCACCTGGCTGTTGTGGTCCGCAATTGGTTCACAGGTCACCCACTTTTCATCGCACTCAATCCCCCCCCCCCCTCCCCGCCATGCTCTCCGTTCTTGAATCCTATTGAATAATTCTTCTCTGCTTGGCGTTGGAAGGGGTATGATCGCCAGCCTCACCATCGCATACCCCTTCTACAGGTAATGGAGGAGGCTTGTGGAGACATGGATCAGGGGTGATGCCAGACCTGGATACGGCCCTCCAGGCCATACTTTCCACGCTGCCTAACTCAAGACAACATCGCATGTGATGTGGATAAAGTCTTACTCTTCTACTGCGCTTTTGTTGTTTGAGGAGTGTTAGAACATTTTGAGAGAGGGAAAAAACAAAACGTTTTCCCCTTATTTGTATTGATAGTGTGTTATGTTCAGAATACACATCCATACTTTACACATTTGGATACCTGTGTGTCTGTGTGTTCAATACATGTATGACAATTTTATTGCAAACTGCTGTGCCCTGCACACAGAAAAAGCATAAGCCACAAGTGTTTTTTTATTTATACTATCAGTGTGTAGTTGGTGCTTCATGTGCTAATTCAAATGATGGTTTGTTTGTGCTGTACTGACGCAAAAACACATTTTTTTAAGAAGAGTTTGAAGAGTTTTGCAAGAATTTGTTTGCTTTTGCAAGAGATGCATAATGTTTTGCGAGTTCGGTGTAAGGTGTTGTGGTTAGATGTTTAGAGTTTAGCAAAAAATAGCCGGAAGTTTCAAAGATAGTGCCTAAGCAATCAGAAAAAAACGTTATTACTAAATGCTGTGTGTAACTAAACGTTATTACTAAATGCTTTATTTATGTAAACGGACTGTTTATACATTTATACAATTATGCTTGTGTGTAAACCGATGCTTTATGTTATCTCTGGATTGATATAATATTCTCAGAAAAAAAGATATATCCTGCATTTTTTTATACCCCTCTTCCCTCTAGCTTCCTCAAGCTCAGTGGTCTATTCTGGGCTGTAGCATGAAGCTGTGACGTCTGCTTCCAACTCACACTCTCAAACAAGTAGATCCCCTGAACGCAGCTCACTCTCCAGATCCCAATTACCTGAATTCTGATCACATGTTCACCCCCCTGTATGACAGTTACACACACTATTTTGTTAAGGTCTTTGCACCCCATCATTGTGAGGTATTGTTTGTTTTTATACATATTTTATATTGAGCTTTGTTTTTCCCGTATTTGTCCTCCTGTGTATCGTAGTTTTGGTTATCTTCACTCACGACGCCTTTTTGACTATTCCCTGCCTTTACTTTTGCCTATCGGATATCCTGTCATCAACCTCTTGCCTGATCTCCCGGACGACGTTATTAGCCTTTTCCCTGCCTGTACTGTCGCCTTTTTGGACTCCCTGTGTATGACTTTCTGCCTGCCCCTGGACCCAGCTACCTGCCTCCTCCTGTGGTCCTTCACAAATAAACACCTGCTGCGCTTGAAACCAGCTCTCTGTCTCCCATCGTGTTCATTACAGAATACCTCACCAAAAAAATGACAGATGGATTCAGCGGAGCTGCAGCTACGTCTAATCCGACAGGAGGAACGAATTGATGAACTCTGTGACCTCCTCCGCCGGTCCATTCCTGCTTCACTGATATCAGGTGCCACAGCCTCCTCTCGTTCATCTCCCTCCATATCCGTGCCTAATAAATATGGCTCCCCAGGGAAATGTCAAGGATTTCACATGCAATGGAACCTGTACATAGACCATCAACCCGCTGACTTCACCTCTGACAAAGACAGGGTGGACTTCGTCATCTCTCTACTCACAGGCAAGGCTATGGATTGGGGCCGCTCAAAGTTCTGATCTGTCCTCTGAATCCCGTTTCCACTCCCTCTTCAAGGAGGTGTTCAGGTCGTCACACAGGGGACCTGGTATGTTACAGGGCTGTCGCTCCACAACTGAGTATGATCTTGAGTTCTGCACCATGGCTGCCAGCAGTAGATGGGAGTGATCCAGCACTCCTTACAGTCTACTGCAGGGGTCTAAATCGGGAGTTACTGACTGAACTGGCCAGCAGAGGAGATTTAACTGACCTAAACCAATACATCCAGATGTCCATATCCATTGGCAACCTACTGGTGGACCGCAGACCTATACAGTCGCCCCTGGCCTGCGAGTCTTCCACGCACTTCTCTCGTCCACCACAGTCTAATAGCCCCGAACCCATGCAACTCGTCTGTGCCCCTCTCATGCCTGCTGAGAGACATCGGAGGTTACGTGAAAACCTGTGTCTCTATTGTAGAGAGAGTAACCACCTACTCAATAGCTGTCCGATTCGCCCCACATGAAGGGATGACCACAACCCCTCCACTTCCGCCCGGGTAGGCATGGCTACGTTTTTGAATATTAACAAAAAGCAGTTTTGTGTCCCGGCTTTCTGCTAAAGGGATCACTCGGTTTGTGGAGGGACGAGTGGACTTGGGTGCCACAGGTCATTTTATTGACGGACAATTGGCACAACAGTTAAGACTCAAACTAATCCCTGTTAATCCTCCCTTTAGGATTAATAGACAGACATCCTCTCGGGACTGGTCTTGTGACTCAAATGACCAACAGTATCACCCTTCAGATTGGTCTCCTTCACTCTGAGGTCATTCAGTTAATGGTGTTGTCTTTGCCTAAAGAACCCCTCATCCTTGGTCACCCCTGGCTAAGCCTTCATGACCCTGCCATCTCCTGGCGACAAGGGGAACTGCGGTGATGGTCTCCCACCTGTTTTGAGAACTGCTTCAATCCACCCTGTTGAGCCACCTCTATAGAAGAATCGGAGTCTGCCATTGCAACCCACATCCCACCTGTATATGCCCAGTTCCAGAGTGTCTTCAGCAAGACAAAGGCATCCAATCTGCCCCCTCATCACCCAGAGGACTGCATGATCGACCTCCTTCCTGGGGCATCGCCCCGTAATGGTCAGATCTATCCCTTGCCAATCCCAGAGAACGAGGCTATGTACACCTATCGAGAAGAGGCCCTCGACATGGGACTCATCCGTCCATCCACGTCTCCGACTGCATCCAGTTTCCTCTTTGTGAAAAAAAGGATGGTAGTCTCTGTCCCTGCATAGGTTATCGACCCCTCAATGACCTTACCATCAATAATCGCTCCCCTCTTCCTCTGAATCCATCCGCACTAGAACAAGTTGGACAGGCTACCATCTACTCTAAACTGGACCTACATAGAGCATACAACCTGGTCCGTATCAGATGTGGGGATGAGTGGAAGACTGAGTTCATCACCGCTAAGGGTCACTACGACTACCTGGTTATGGTCAACGGTCAAACAATGCTCCTGCAGTCTTTCAGTCCTTCATGAAAGAAGTTTTCCAGGACATGATCAACCAGTTCCTCATCATGTACAGTGGGGCAAAAAAGTATTTAGTCAGCCACCAATTGTGCAAGTTCTCCCACTTAAAAAGATGAGAGGCCTGTAATTTTCATCATAGGCACACTTCAACTATGACAGACAAAATGAGAAGAAAAAAATCCAGAAAATCACATTGTAGGATTTTTGATGAATTTATTTGCAAATTATGGTAGAAAAAAAGTATTTGGTCAATAACAAAAGTTTATCTCAATACTTTGTTATATACATTGTTGGCAATGACAGAGGTCAAACGTTTTCTGTAAGTCTTCACAGGGTTTTCACACACTGTTGCTGGTATTTTGGCCAATTCCTCCATGCAGATCTCCTCTAGAGCAGTGATGTTTTGGGGCTGTTGCTGGGCAACACGGACTTTCAACTCCCTCCAAATATTTTCTATGGGGTTGAGATCTGGAGACTGGCTAGGCCACTCCAGGACCTTGAAATGCTTCTTATGAAGCCACTCCTTCGTTGCCCGGGTGGTGTGTTTGGGATCATTGTCATGCTGAAAGACCCAGCCACGTTTCATCTTCAATGCCCTTGCTGATGGAAAGAGTTTTTTTTATCTCAAAATCTCATGATACATGGCCCCATTCATTCATTCCTTTACACGGATCAGTCGTCCTGGTCCCTTTGCAGAAAAACAGCCCCAAAGCATGATGTTTCCACCCCCATCCTTCACAGTAGGTATGGTGTTCTTTGGATGCAACTCAGCATTCGTTGTCCTCCAAACACAATGAGTTGAGTTTTTACCAAAAAGTTATATTTTGGTTTCATCTGACCATATGACATTCTCCCAATCTTCTTCTGGATCATCCAAATGCTCTCTAGCAAACTTCAGATGGGCCTGGACATGTACTGGCTTAAGCAGGGGGACACGTCTGGCACTGCAGGATTTGAGTCCCTGGCGGCGTAGTGTGTTACTGATGGTAGGCTTTGCTACTTTGGTCCCAGCTCTCTGTAGGTCATTCACTAGGTCCCCCCGTGTAGTTCTGGGATTTTTGCTCACCGTTCTTGTGATCATTTTGACCCCACGGGGTGAGATCTTGCGTGGAGCCCCAGATTGAGGGAGATTATCAGTGGTCTTGTATGTCTTCCATTTCCTAATAATTGCTCCCACAGTTGATTTCTTCAAACCAAGCTGCTTACCTATTGCAGATTCAGTCTTCCCAGCCTGGTGCAGGTCTACAATTTTGTTTCTGGTGTCCTTTGACAGCTCTTTGGTCTTGGACATAGTGGAGTTTGGAGTGTGACTGTTTGAGGTTGTGGACAGGTGTCTTTTATACTGATAACAAGTTCAAACAGGTGCCATTAATACAGGTAATGAGTGGAGGACAGAGGAGCCTCTTAAAGAAGGTCTGTGAGAGCCAGAAATTTTGCTTGTTTGTAGGTGACCAAATACTTATTTTCCACCATAATTTGCAAATAAATTCATTACAAAATCCTACAATGTGATTTTCTGGATTTTTTTTTCTCATTTTGCTGTCATAGTTGAAGTGTACCTATGATGAAAATTACAGGCCTCTCTCATCTTTTTAAGTGGGAAAACTTGCACAATTGGTGGCTGACTAAATACTTTTTGCCCCACTGTACATTGACGATATCTTGATCTACTCTCATTCCATTGCAGAGCACGTGCAACATGTGCAGCAGCTCCTCCAACGGCTACAGGACCACCATCTTTATGTCACGGTTGAGAAGAGTGCCTTTCACGTTATTATGGTACCTTTCCTCGGTTTCGTGTTGACACCAGGATGGGTCAACATGGACAAAGGCAAAGTCATGGCCATGTTTAACGTTTCTTAGGACTTTCCAACTACTACCGCCGGTTCATAGGAAACTTCAGCAGCACAAACTCTCCTCTCTCAGCTTTCGCCAGTCAAAAAAACAGTACCATCCAATGGACCGACACATCCCTTACTGCTTTCGAGACCTTGAAACAACTCTTTACCTCTGCACCCATCCTTAGCCAGCCAGATCCTACCCTTCCTTTTGTTCTGGAGGTTGATGCATCCGAGGTCGGCGTAGGAGTGGTTCTCTCTCAGCGGGTAGGGACACCTCCCAAATTACACCCATGTGGCTTCTTTTCCAAGAAACTGTCACCCGCTGAGGGGAACTATGATGTCAGGAACCGAGAGCGCCTCGCCATTAAGCTGGCTATTGAAGAGTGGTGCCACTGGTTAGAGGGAGAACATCACCCATTCCTTGTCCTTACCGACCACCGCAATTTGGAGTACATAAGAAGTGCTAAGAGGCTAAACCCCAGACAGGCTCGCTGGGCACACTTCACACGCTTCGACTTCACCGTCACCTATCTGCCTGGCAAGAAAAATGTGATGGCTGATTCCTTATCCCATCTATTTGACTCCCCTTCCTCTAACCCAGCTCCCGAGCCCATCCTGCCTCTGTCTTGTGTCGTGGGACCCGTACAGTCGGAAATCCAATCAGCCGTCCAAGAGGCCCTACGCATGACCCTGCACCTCTGACACCCCTGCAGGCAAGACCTATGTTCCTTCATCCGTCAGACCCCAACTAATGCAGTGGTGCCATACCTCATCGAGTTCTGGCCATCCAGGGATCGCCCGGACCACAGAGCTACTGACATGCAAGTTCTAGTTGTCATTCCTAACAGCAGACGTACGAGATTACGTTATTTCCTGTCCCGTCTGTGCATGGGCTAAGAGACCTCGCAAACTACTAAAATAACACACCGCATCAATCCTGTCACCTACCGTCTCCAGTTGCCCCTCCATTACCAGATCTCCTCATCCTTCCATGTGTCCCTTTTCAAGCCTGAGATACAGCCCTCTCCATCCTTCAGAGGCGCACCTCAGCGCACCCCCTCCGTTTGACATCGGCGGTGCACTGGTTTATGCAGTCCAATCCCTCCTTGACTCCAAATGCCTGGGTCCAAGTGCCTGGGTCGCATCCACTACCTGGTTTGGGAGGGGTTAGGACCTGAAGAACGGTCCTGGGTCCCCGCCCAGGACATCCTTGACCCAGCCATGATCCTGTCTTTCCACCGTAACCTTCCAGACCGCCCAGCTCCACGTCCCTATGGGAGGACACCTGCTCAGCTTCCTAGGCCGTCAAGAGGAGGGGAGGGGGGGAGGGGGGGTCCCCTGAACACAGATCCCCTGAACGTAGCTCACTCTCCAGATCCCAATCACCTAAATTCTGATCACCTGTTCACACACCTGTATGTCATTTACACACACTGTTTAGTTAAGTTCTTTGCACACCATCATTGTGAGGTATTATTTGTTATGATACATATTTATATTCAGAGCTCTGTTATTTCCCGTATTAGTCCTCCCGTGTATCATAGTTGTGGCTATCCTCACTCACGCCTTTTTGCTTATTCCCTGCCCGTACCTTTGCCTATCGGAGTTCCTGTCATTAACCTCTTGCCTCATCTCCCGGGCTATGTTATTAGCCTTTCCCTGCCTGTACTTTTGCCTTTTTGGAGCCCCTGCATATGGCCTTCTGCCTGCCCCTGGACCCAAATAAACACCTGCTGCACCCTGCGCCTAAATAAGCTCAGTTCAATTTACAATTAACAAGTCACAATCATTTGCATGGACGAGTGTTTATCATTTTTGAATGACTACCTCATCTTTGTATTCCACAAATGCAAGATGATAGATGGGTAGACATTTTTAAAAAGCAGACATTGAATATTCCTGTGAGGATGGTTATTAATTACATTTTGTATTGTGTATCAATACACCCAGTCACTAAAAAGATACAGGCATCTTTCCTATCTCAGTTGCCAAAGAGGAAGGAAAGCGCTCCGGGATTTCACCATGAAGCCAATGGTGACTTTAAAACAGTTACAGAGTTTAATAGCTGTGATATGAGAGAACTGAGGCTTGATCAACAACATTGTAGTTACTCCACAATACTAATCTAAATGACAGAGTGAAAAGAAGAAGCCTGTACAGAAAATATGCATCCTGTTTGCAATAAGGCTCTAAAGTAAAACTGCAAAAAATGTGGCAAATAAATGTACTTAATGTCCTGAATACAAAGCGTTATGGGGAAAATCCAACACAACACGTAACTAAGTACCGCTCTTCATATTTTCAAGCATGGTAGCTGCATCAAGTTATGGGTATGCTTATCACTGCCAAGATTGCCAAGGACAAGTGAGTTTTTGAGGATAAAAATAAACTTAGCACAGGCAAAATCCTAGAGAAAAACCTGTTTCAGTCTGCTTTTCTACAGACATAGACACCTCCTTTCAGCAGGTACATAATCAAAAACATAAAGCCATACATTGGAGTTGCTTACCAAATCAACATTGAATGTTCTTGAGTGGCCTATTTACAGATTTGACTTAAATTGGCTTGAAAATCTATGGCAAGACATGGAAATGGCTGTCTAGCAATGATCAACAAACAACTTGACAGAGCTTGAAGAATATTTTTGTTAAATGTTGTGCAAATATTGTGCATTCCAGGTAAACAAAGCTCTTAGAGACTTAGAGCCAGAAAGACTCACCGCCGTAATTGCGGCCAAAGGTGATTCTAACATGTATTGATTAAGGGGGTGAAAACTTATGTAAATTGTATATTTTTGTATTATTTTCAATAAACTTGCAAAGATTTATAAAAAAAACGTTTTAACTGTCATTATGGGGTATTGTGTGTAGATGTGTGATAAAAAAATATATATATCAGTACATTTTTAATTCAGGTATTGGGTATTATGTGTAGATTGATGAGGGGAAAACAATTGAATACATTTTAGAACAATGCTGTAATTTAACAAAATATCGAAAAAGTCAAGGGGTATGAACACTTTCTGAAGGCAGACAAAATGTGCATGGATAGAAACATTACCCAAGGTGAACTGTTAGAGGTCATTAATAATCGATAAAAGGTGAAATCTGCTGGTAATGTATTCCCAGTGTAATTTTAATGACACTTTCATCCCAAATGACTAAAGCCTATGTTACTTATGCTCACAGTAGCTCTAGAGAAAAATTAACTTCCTTCATCACTATGTTTGACTAAAATTACCATACTTAAAAAAAAAGGTTCCATTGTCATGCGGATCCTACTGCTCAGTTTCACTCTTGAATGTGGATTATAAAATCATTGCTAAGGTATAGGCTTTTCGCATAGAAACATTAAAACAAAAAGGTAATTCACTCAGATCAAACAGGATCTCCAGACAATCTCTGCTGGGTTTTTTTTTCAACGTAATCCATCACACCAAAAACCTCAATGCTCCAAAAGTGGCAGTATCAATAGACGCTGAAAAACAGCAACAGGTGTAAATCATCGCTACAGTGAAATGCTTACTTACAAGCTCTTCCTCAACAATGAAGAGTTTAATTGACATTCTCCACAGTGGAAACCTGTGACTACTGCATCACTACTGCATTGACTACAAACACACTGGATAATCGGATAGAGAGGGTTACTGGCTGGGGTAGCACCGTCCAGATGATTTGGTCATTAGTTCCATGAGATTTTGCTACATGGATGTGTTGAGGAGTAGCTCTTGGTTAAACATCTTCAATAATCCCCTCACCTGATCTCCAACACCCCTCCCTCACAAAACAACACTTTCTCTCTCTCACTTACTCTCTCTCACTCCCTCACACACTTTCAGTCTCCCTCTCTTTCTCTCTCACTCCTTCCCTCCCTCCCTCTCTTTATCACTGTCGCGCACACTCACTCTCTCTCTCTCTCTTCCCCTCCCTCCCAAAAAATCAAGAAAAGCACTTCTCTCTCACAATGTCTCTAACTCAATTACTCTCTCTCACTCTTGTCTCTAATTCACTTACTCTCTCACTCTTGTCTCTAACTCACTTTCTCTCTCACTCTTGTCTCTAATTCACTTACTCTCTCACTCTGTCTCTAACTCACTTTCTCTCTCACACTGTCTCTAACTCACTTACTCTCTCTCTCTCTAACTCACTGAGTCTCTCTCTCTCTCTAACTCACTTACTCTCACTCACTCACTCACTCACTCACTCACTCACTCACTCACTCACTCACTCACTCACTCACTCACTCACTCACTCACTCACTCACTCACTCACTCACTCACTCACTCACTCACTCACTCACTCACTCACTATGTCTCTAACTCACTTACTCTCTCTCACCCTGATTCTAACTCACTTACTCTCTCACACTGTCTCTAACTCACTCAGTCTCTCTTCCTTTGTCTCAAACTCACTTACTCTCTCTCATGCTCTTTCATTCCCCCTCTCTCTCTATGCCAATGAAGGGGTAAAAATTATCTCTCGCTCTTTCTTATGTACATGCTCTTTCTCGCTAAAAGCCTTTGTAGGCTTAGGATTAAACAAATTAAACCTTGACAAGCCACTTAAATGATCTCACTTCCTCTCTATACAATACCCCTCTCTCTCACACACACACAAAACAAAGCCATGATCACGAAGACACGCACGAGGTAAACAGGAATAAAGGACAAGACTCACAAATCCCAAATCTGGTAATGAGTTTAGACACTAAAGCCAAAGACAATTGTGGGCAGATGCTTCCCGGGTCCCCCTTTCTGTGGGCAGACCCCCCCTTTTTTTCCCTCTCTCTCTCTCTCTCTCTCTCTCTCTCTCTCTCTCTCTCACTCTCTCTCTCTCTCACACTCTCACTCACTCACTCACTCACTCACACACACACACACACCTTGCACACTCGCATGCAGTCCTAGCCAGCATAGAGTGCGATTTGACCTCTGTACTCAGACCCATCCCACACCGCTAGTCCCATCCTCCTCCTCCTCGTGTGTACACGTGCCAGGGATAAATCCTGCCTCTCCCCCTTTCTCCACCTCTTCTCTCTGCCACGCATATACACAAGCAGGGCTCCCTCTGCCAACCCTCACTCACACACAGCCTCTGTGCAGTCTAGTTCACTTTCCTGGTGCTTTTGGTGCTTAGACATTTTGCCTTCATGGAGGACTACCACAAACCCGACCAGCAGACGGTTCAGGCACTCAGGAACATCGCCAACCGCCTCCGAATAAACTGCATCAAGGCTACCACTGCTGCCGGCAGCGGGTAAGACCCTTTAACTCAAACTGACACAGACACACACACATACACACAGTCGTAAATCTAGGGAAGAGTGTATAAAGACTCCTTCATACACACAGGTGCACATGCACACCCATGTAGAATACAAAATGAGCTATGGAAAAATGTAACTGAGTTGAAGATGAAATGTAGGGTAACTGGGGTAACTAGCCCCCTGGGGTAGACTGTAAGCCGCTTATTTCCCTTCATAATTTGTTTGTCTAAGCACGACCATCATCCACATACCACATTTTTGACAAAATGTTGCTTTTTTGTGTCAGCAATGGGACATGGTTCTTAAGGGAGGCTTGTTACCCCATGTTACCGTCTGATGCTGTGAGTCACTACACATATGTGATGCAGATCAAAACGATAAAGACTATCCATAACAATAACATAAAAAGTTTATATTTTCGTCAACATCTGTATGTATTGATTTTTATATAGACATACAGTAGCTTGTAGTTAGGTAATCTGTTTATATAGTTTAATTGTCGAACGCTGTATTCTTGAACAATTTACGGATTATTTTGTTTATTCTATTGAGCAAGATTGATGTATGGCCATTGTGGCTCAACGTGAGATTATTTAGTTTTTTTCGATATTAGAAAATGTTCCATTGTGAACAACATGACAGGATACATTTTGCTGTAGTGTCTGAAATTAACTCCTGTATCTGGGGAAAAGTATAGCGCGTCTTCATTTGTCTGACCGCAGGCAGGTAAGCGATGGAGGAGCCCTCGGAGCTTGCGCGTCAGTTGTTGGCACGAGACAAAGCGCATGGAGATAACCCTGGCTGGGATGTGCGCTCCGCCATCTTCGTTGATTTAAATGGGGGGGAATATTGGTCATTAAATATTATTAATAATTACTCCTCAATTACTCTTAGTGTGAACACCCAATTGAAGTTTATTATTAGGCTAGAGTGTAATTATTGTATTAAATAGAGAGCCCATGCACAAACAAGTGCGCACGTTGGGTAATTCTGTAAAGAACATATTTCATTGTGATTTTTGTGAAGAAATCACACGTTTATTTGAGAAAGGCTATCAATCATCATTTATTGCTCAAACACAAACTCCAGCATCCATGAATTCCATCATGGCTCCATCATTCGACCGTAGCCTATACACAAACCATCCACAAATAGACTAAGTGCGCAAGCCTAGACAATAAGCAACTGCCATGCGATTGGTGATTGGAGAAAAACCCCTCTACCAATTTAGGGTAGGGTCCTTGCCAGAATTAATTTTTTTTAAACGTTTTTATAACATCTTACTTAAATCGCCGACTGGAAATGGGAGCTAAATGTTACAAAGGTTTCCACTAGATACAAAGTCGAAACTTGCTATAGCGTAAAACTGTACATAAAATAAAAGCTTTTTGGTCTTATTTTTAGGTTAGGATTAGGCATTAGGGTTAAGGTTAGGCATTAGGGTTAAGGTTAGGGTTAAGCATTAGGGTTAGGCATTAGGGTTAAGGTTAGGGTTAGGCATTAGGGTTAAGGTTAGGGTTCAAATCCCATTTTAAGAAGATAAATTGTAGAAATGACCTTGTGGCTTAGGTAACTAGTGACGACCACAATGTTATAAGCCAGGTGATGAATGTGATTCCAAATGGCGCCCTCTGACTGATTGACTAACTGGCTGTCTGACTCGTGCTATTTCCAAAATGATCCACATTTCTCCCCAGTCACCCATCAACGTACCCCTTGGATGTTGACATCACTGTAATTGGGAAAAAGAGGGAGCCAAGGGGGCATCTCGGTTTGAGCATGGCCCCCTCATCAGTATTTTGGATGAACTATTTCACTCTAATTATTATTACCCATGTTTCCCCATGGTGCCATAGAATTCTTTGGCGAGCTCAGATTTTAGACTGTGCCACTTAAAATCCATTTAGACTCTGATTCAATTCAGAGTGATTTTGAGATTGTAAAGTGATATTTCTGTTCTCTGTGTCTGTGTCTGTGTCTGTGTGTGTGTGTGTGTGTGTGTGTGTGTGTGTGTGTGTGTGTGTGTGTGTGTGTGTGTGTGTGTGTGTGTGTGTGTGTGTGTGTGTGTGTGTGTGTGTGTGTGTGTGTGTGCGTGTCTATGAGTCTGTCTGTTATGTGAACACCTGTCAGTAACATCCCTCCCTGCTCATACACTATTAGAAAAGACATGCTATCTATCACCTAAAACAGTCCAATAGGAAAACCCTTTGAATAACCCTTTTTGGATCCAGGTAGAACCCTTTTGATTCCAGGTAGAACTCTTGGTTCCATGTAGAACTTTTTCCACAGATGGTTCTACATGGAACCCAAAGAGTTCTACCTGGAACCAAACAGGTTTTTCCTATGGCGACAACCAAAGAACCCTTTTTGAACCTTTTTCCTAAGCGTGTACTCCTTCTCTCCCAGATATCCCACATCATGCTGCAGCGTTGCAGAGATCATGTCTGTTCTGTTCTTCAACACAATGAAGTACCGCGCAGAGGACCCCAAGAACATCAACAATGACCGCTTCATCCTTTCGAAGGTGAGACTATTGGAATTAAATAGAACACCATCGTTGCGTTCTATTACTGTTGTTGTCAGATCCATGTTGTGAGATCCTCCAGCTCACCTCCACTGTTTTGGTTGGGTGAAGGTCACATAACGGTCAGGATCTGCTTACGTGATACACTTGTGTTACAGCTGGTGTGCGATTGTCATGTGATATGGGTTACAGTCATAAGAAGCAATGTATTTTACACTCCCTGGTTGTGAAATAGTTACGTGGTTATGTCTTGGGTTGTATTAGAGTAACATGGGTTTTCCTCTCCTTAGGGTCATTCTGCACCGGCCCTGTACTCCATGTGGACAGAGACTGGTTTCCTGAAGGAGAGTGAGCTGCTCTCTTTGTGCCAGGTGGAGTCCAACCTGGAGGGACACCCCACACCTGTGAGTGATAACTACCACACATCACCTTTGCTAACCTAAAGGTTAGCGTACACCTCACCTTTAATAGCCTGACAGTTAACCTACGCCTCACCTTTAATAGCCTAGCAGTTAGCACCGCAGCAAAACTGAAAATGGAAATGTGTGTTCTTCATGGACAAGTTCAGGTAGTACCTCACCGAACGTTGATAACTTGTAACCTATAATAATAGCTTAACGTTTTATAACCTACTCAACACATCCTTGCTCTCTATGGTGATAGTAACAGTCCTGTTCCTGTGTATGTGTTGGAGTTTCAGAAGCAACAGTTTGTGGATGTGGTCACTGGCTCTCTGGGCCAGGGTCTGGGTGTAGCCTGTGGGATGGCCTACACCGGGAAGTACTTTGACAAGTCCAGGTAGGAGTTCACACACATTCACACACAGATGTGTGGTCTTTGCAGGCCTCTGAATTCTAAAGTGTTAAGTATGGACTCAAATACATAATGAGGTATTTTAGAACTCTTAGCGCATAGTGATGTATTTTAGAGCTCTTTAGAGCACAGCGTGTTATTTTAGAGCTCTTTAGAGCATAGTGAGGTATTTTAGAGCTCTTTAGAGAATAGTGATGTATTTTAGTGCTCTTTAGAGCATAATGAGGTATTTTAGAGCTCTTTGGAGCATAGTGAGATATTTTAGAGCTCCTTAGAGCATAGTGAGATATTTTAGAGCTCTTTAGAGCATAGTGAGCTCTTTTAGACTTCTTTAGGGCACTGTGAGGTTTTCTAAGGTCCTCTGGGTGTGCAGTATCTGCATGCTCTGCTCTTACGATTCTTCTGCTCTAATAACCACAGCCCCTGCGGCCACAACTATTTTTACCATCCAGACAGATTCGGTCTCAGAATCCAATTCAGACTTTACATTAGTATTCATCACTCAGTCTATTGTTCAAAATCAGACTCACATTCCACAGTCTAATTCAGGTTCTGTCTCAGAATGAGGAATGCGGATCTCTGATATGTGGAATGTGGATATTGCCAGTCCTGAAAATATGCCCTGCCCTGGATAGATTTGTGCTAGAGGAGGATTTTGTGTGGGTGGTGGTTGAAAAGGATGACATAAGCAGATTATCAGGCCATTTGATTAAAATAGGAGCATTTGCTTTGTTCAAAGGAGTCTGTGTGGCTAGAAGCCTCAGTCAGCGTAGATGTGAGGGAATGCAGTAAGTGGGATAAAGGGAGAGGTAAAGGTTAACAATTTCCCGTTGTGGGAGAGGGCTTTCACAATTCCCAGGGGGCGTTCAATCTGTTCTGTCACTTCAGGGGAAATGGATGAATTTGACTTGAAAGGTTTCATAGAGCACTATTTGGTGTTGGGTAGAATAATAATTTGATTTTACCACTTCTTGAATCTACACTGTTTAAAAAAGGTACTATCTAGAACCTAAAAGGGTCCTTCGGCTGTCCCCAACACTTTTCGGTTCCATGTATAACCGTTTCCACAGAGGGTTCTCAATGGAACCCAAAAGGGTTCTACACAAAACTCATAAAAGGGTTCTCCTATGGGGACAGCTGAAGAACCCTTTTGTAAAAAAACATTCTAAGAGTGTATACACGTGCACATGCGCACACACGGCACACGGCACACACACACCTCTGTCTCACCCCCCATCCCTCTCTCTTGCCAAGCTACCATGTGTTCTGCCTTCTGGGGGATGGGGAGCTGTCTGAGGGGGCAGTGTGGGAAGCCATGTCCTTTGCCTCTTACTACCAGCTGGACAACCTGGTGGCCATCTTGGATATCAACCGCCTGGGCCAGACTGACCCAGCGCCCCTGCAGCACCACGTGGAGAAGTACCAGAAACGCTGCGAGGCCTTTGGGTGGGTGGGTGTGTGTGTGTGTGTGTGTGTGTGTGTGTGTGTGTATGAAATTGGGTTCACGAGAGAGAAGGACAGAGTGAGTAAGAGAGGCAGAGATCCTCTTTGTCAATGTAATGACAGCGAGAGAAAGTCTATGAATGTGTGAAGGCACATGTCAACATTTGTGGGCATATGTGGAATTCTTTGTTCATGAGTGTATGAGAAAGAGAAAGTGTGTGAATGCCTTTTCCATATGTGAAATGGGTTTTCTGACGTGAGTGTTGCTGTCTACAGTTGGCATGCCATCATTGTGGATGGGCACAGTGTGGAGGAGCTGTGTAAGGCTCTGAGCCAGGCTCGTCACCAGCCCACTGCAATTATCGCCAAGACCACCAAGGGCAAGGGAATCCCAGGTACTCTCACCCTCGTATGGCTATTGGCTACATCCTATCACTCATACCTGTTAATGGGCTAACCTCTCAGTATGGTGTGTAAAGAATATAAGGTGTTGGGCCATTGATTTTTCCTGACCATGTGACCTGACTCCAGGTCTGGGGGTTTTCCCCGTCAGGAGATCACATCGTCAGGCTAAAACCCCTGGGCCTAAATATCCATTCTGATGTTACTATGTATCAGTGGTGAAAAAAGTACCAAACAGTCATACAGTACTTGAGTAAAAGTAAAAATACCTTAATAGAAAATGACTCAAGTGAAAGTAAAAGTCACCCAGTAAAATTCTACTTGAGGAAAAGTCTAAAAGATTTTGGTTTAAAATATACTTAGATATCAAAGATGAAAGTATAATACATTTAAAATTCCTTATATTTAGCATCCAGATGGCATCATTTTCTTGTATTGTTAATTTACGGAAAGCCACAGGCACACTCCAACATTCAGACATCATTTAAAATGAAGCATGGGTGTTTAGTGAGTCTGCCAGATCAGAGGCAGTAGGGATGACCAGGGATGTTCGGTTGATAAGTGCTTGAATTAGACTATGAGTACTTTGGCTGACAAGGAAAAAGTATGGAGTAATTTGTACAATATTTGCTGAAAGAATGTAGTGAAGTAAAAGTAAAAGTAGTCAAAAATATAAATGGTAAAGTAAACTACAGATACCCCCCAAAAAACAACTTAAGTACTACTTTAAAGTATTTTTACTTAAAGTACTTTACACCACCGCTGTGTATACAGCATGTGTGTATTCTAATATTATGTCTGTCTGCATTTACCAGCTGTGGAAGATAAGATGGGCTGGCATGCCAAGCCCCTGTCCAAGGACATGGCTGAGGGAGTCGTGAAGGATCTGCAGGCGCGCATCATGAACAGCAGCAAGCGCCTGTACCCCACCACGCCCGTAGAGGATGCCCCGCCAGTCAGCCTGCGCAACGTCCGCATGCCCAGCGCACCCGCCTACAAGCAGGGAGAGAAGGTAACATACAGTACATGCATCTCACATGCATCTCACCATATACTGTACATATGTGGTTGTACAAATTATCCCAGGAATATGGACTCCACTGGGGCTCACCCTATAGTCGCAAACATTATATCATAATAGAAGCAGTCACTCACACCTTAGATTGACTACTGTCAGAGACAAGGTGGTATAATGATACATGAACAAACAGGCAGAAAAATGTACTTATTAGTGACGGACTGGTTGATTGATTCGTTGATTTGTTGATTGACTGGTTGTATTTCTCAACAGATTTCCACCAGGAAGGCCTATGGCATGGCCCTGGCTAAGTTGGGCCGTTATAATGAGCGCGTGGTGGTCCTGGATGGAGATACCAACAACTTCACTTACTCAGAGATTTTCAAGAACGAACACCCCAACCGCTTTGTGGAGTGCTACATTGCGCAGCAGAACATGGTATGAAATTAACCCTAACCCTAACCCTTACTCAGACCCTAACCCTATTGAGTTTTTCTTGATTTTCTCTTTATCACATACAGTACCAGTCAAAAGTTTGGACACACCTAATCATTCAAGGGTTTTTCTTAATATTTACTATTTTCTACACTGTATAATAATACTGAAGACATCAAAACTATTAAATAACACATATGGAATCATGTAGTAATCAAAAAAGTGTTAAACAAATCAAAATCTATTTTATATTTGAGATTCTTCAAAGTAGCCACCCTTTGCCTTGATGACAGCTTTGCACATTCTTGGCATTCTCTAAACCAGCTTCACCTGGAATGCTTTTCCAATAATCTTGAAGGAGTTCTCACATTTGCTGAGCACTTGTTGGCTGCTTTTCCTTTACTCTGTGGTCTAACTAATCCCAAACCATCTCAATTGGGTTGAGGTCGGGTGATTGTGGATGCAGCCATCTGATGCAGCCCTCCATAACTCTCCTTCTTGGTCAAATAGCCCTCACACAGCCTGGATGTGTGTTGGGTCATTGTCATGTTGAAAAACAAATGATAGTCCCACTAAGCGCCAATCAGATGGGATGGCTTATCGCTGCAGAATGCTGTTGTTGCCATGCTGGTTAAGTGTGCCTTGAAATCGAAACAAATCACTGACAGTGTCACCAGCAAAGCACCCCCACATCATCACACCACCTCCTCCATGCTTCATGGTGGGAACCACACTTGCGGAGATCAACCGTTCACCTACTCTGCGTCTCACAAAGACACGGCGGTTGGAACCAAAAATCTCAAATTTGGACTCATCAGACCAAAGGACATATTTCTACCAGTCGAATGTCCATTGCTCGTGTTTCTTGGCCCAAGTCTCTTCTTCTTATTTGTGCAGACATTTGACCATAAAGGCCTGATTCACGCTGATGTTGAGATGTGTCTGTTACTTGAACTCTGTGAAGCATTTATTTGGGCTGCAATTTCTGAGGCTGGTAACTCTAAAAGAACTTATCCTCTGCAGCAGAGGTAACTCTGGGTCTTCCTTTCCTGTTGTGGTCCTCATGAGAGCCAGTTACTTGAAGTAACTTTCAAAGCTCTTTACAGTTTCCGGATTGACTGACCTTCATGTCTTAAAGTAATGATAGACTGCTGTTTCTATTTGCTTATTTGAGCTGTTTTTGCCATAATATGGTCTTGGTCATTAGAATTTGACAAATTAACTTTTAACAAAGCACACCTGTTAATTGAAATGCATTCCAGGTGACTACCTCATGAAGCTGGTTGAGAGAATGCCAAGAGTGTACAAAGCTGTCATCAAGGCAAAGTGTGGTTACTTTGAAGAATCTCAAATATAAGATATATTTTGATTTGTTTAACACTTTTTTGGTTACTACATGATTCCATATGTGTTATTTCATAGTTTGGATGTCTTCACTATTATTCTACAATGTAGAAAATAGTAAAAACCCCTGAATGAGTAGGTGTGTCCAAACTTTTGACTGGTACTGTATATGTAGTCAGGATTGGGAAGGACCACTCTATGAGCCAATTATGATCATTCTATAAACCCAGACAACACTCTTTCTAACTAAACCAAGCTTTTAAAAGCCAACCTTTTTTTAAATTACTTCTAAATTATACTTTTTGTTTTAAAAAAATCTATTCAGCATTGTTAAAACATTGCAGCAGCATTTCGTGGCTCAGCTTAGCTGTCCTCTCTCCTCTGCCTCTGTCTCTCTCGTTGATGCTCAACCGAATGCCCTGTCCCTAGACCTGGGTTCAAATACTATTTGAAATCTTTAAGATACTTTGAGCATTTTTTCTTTAGCCTGTTTGAAGTGCCAAATGGTGGGGCTTTACAGTTTCTGGACGAATCTATTGGCCCATTAAGCCAGACAAGCTCAATCAAGCACAGGTAAAGTATTTGAAATGATCTCAAATAGTATTTGAACTCTTGCTCTGCCTGTCACTAATTTTGCTGATGGTGATTAACAAAATGCCTCTTTACTTCTGTTCAGACCACTGACTCGTTGAGCGAATTCCCCCTCTCTCAGGTCTGATTAGCTGAATAAAACTTCTCTCTCTCAGTGTTACAGAGGTTGGCCTGATGAATAATGGATGTTGGTCCATCCATAATGTAACGCTGGAGAGAGAGACATGACCCACTTACAATACACCATGCCAAGCATCCTCTCTCCTACATTCTCCCCCCGCTGTGCTTCCTCCTCCAATGCCTCACCACGCTTCCTCCATCCACTATGCTTCCACCCTCCGCACAGCTGACTGGTTTGTTGTCTTGAGGATTTGAACCAGTGACCTTTCAGTTACAGGCCCAGCACTCTAACTGCTAGGCTACCTACCCTCTATTCCCTCTCATTGCAATCGGACTTTAGATTAACATTTTGGGAGAGTTGTCATTCAGGCCTGGCTGTATTACTGTACTGCTGCTGTTTGGCTGGTTCCTCCTGACTGACAGCCTGGCAGCCTGTTCAGGTCAGGGCTGTGTTTGATGAACAGCCGTTATGACAGTTATGCTGAGCTGTGAAGTGAAATATGAATCAGTGTGAGGAGGGTGGGTGTGGCCGTCTGGCTGATCTGACTGTCTTACTGACTGGTTGGGTGACTGACTGACTGACCAGATGGATGGTTGGCTGGCTGACTGACTAATTGGCTGCCTGGTTGACTGGCTAACTCAATGACTGACTTTTTTATTTTATTTAAGAAGGCAAGTCAGATAAAAACAAATTATTATTTACAATGACGGCCTAGGAACAGTGGGTTAACTGCCTGTTCAGGGGCAGAACGACAGATTTGGACCTTGTCAGATCGGGGATTTAATCTAGCAACCTTTCGGTTACTGGCCCAACGCTCTAACCACTAGGCTACCTGCTGCCCCAGACTGACTGACTGACTGACTGAATGGATGGCTGACAGACTGCCTGGCTAACTTACTGACTGCCTCACTGCCTGGCTGACTAGCTGGCTTGCTGGCTGATATACCATTGTTATAAAGATGATTGTGCAGAATAAAGCTAGAATAGCAGGTTCAAATGAGACAGACAGATTGTCTAATGGGGAATCGTTAATATTGATAAGAGAATAATGAGAAAATCAGAGGTACTGCTGTTCATGGTATGACTTATTTATGACTGCATTATGTATGGCATGGTTGAATACTCGTTTCGGATTGGCTTGAAGTGCATTCTAGAGCATGCATTATTTCCCTTTATAAACTGGATGGTTCGAGCTCTGAGTGTTGATTGGCTGACAGCCGTGGGATATATCAGACCATATACCACGGGTATGACAAAACATGTGTTTTTACTGCTGTAATTATGTTGGTAACCAGTTTATAATAGCGATAAGGCACCTCGTGAGTTTGTGGCATATGGCCAATATACCACGGCTAAGGGCTGTATGCAGGCACTCTGTGTTGCGCCTTGCTTAAGAACAGCCCTTGGTATGTTGGCCATATACCACATCCCCCTCAGGCCTTATTGCTTAAATAATGCACGGTATATCAGCAAGGTAGAATTCAATGGCTATAGTTATTTCTTACATGTTCCCAGTTTGAGCTGCTTTTGAAAGAAAAAGTCAAATTGAAAACATTATTGGATTGTTGAATTCGATTCTCATAATAGCAAGCTAGGACTGATGGTTTGGTTAGTTAAACTAGCAAGTCTGTTTGGTTACCAAGGCAACTGCTGTAGCTATCTAGTAAACTTGCTAGCTACTTCAGTGGATGTTGAACACATTTCTACCTGCAAATGAACACATTTCCAGCAGCAAATGTTTTAAATTATAGCCTTGGCATAGTATAAAAGGGATAATCAACTCGGGCTCTATGCGTTTCATGGAAGATAATGCAACTCTGTGAAGGTCATTTCCACTTCGCTAGCACGTTGTGGAACACACCTTCCACGTTGTTCATTATTTTCCATAGAAGGCATTGCCCCTCGTTGATTATCAGTTACTCATGTCATCATTGTAGTCATGCGTATTTGAATACGGCATTAAAGGGGCAATCTGCTGTTCAAACAATCACATAGAGAGAAAGAGACCGAGACACACAAGGAAAGAAAGAAAGAGACAGAGAAACACAAAGAAAGAGAATAATGATCATGTCAATGGCAAGAGTGCTATCCTCTTTGTCCAGGTTAGATGTGGGGCAGAAGGAAATTGGATAATAGTACTTCTATCTGGTACTGATATGGAATAGGAACGAGTCCAATGGCAACTCAGAGGTTTAGACAGCCACGGTGAAGAGAAGAGCAGGGGGATCGGGGAGGGCTTTTAAGATATGAAACAGGAAATGACAACTTGTGAGAGAGAAGCACGCCGCTGATTCCTCCCATATGGTACCATAAACTCGTGTGCTTTTGGACTGACTGACTTCTCATTGACTTTTACATAGCGTAGGTCTGGGTTTCTGGGAGGCGTGACCCCTCAGTTTGATTGTGATTCGCTCAGCAGTCATTGTCCCTGTGGAGACCTCACTGAACCCCTTTGTATTTTTTCCCAGTCTAGGGTGACCACATGTCTGCCTTTTGGCCCTTTATCCCACAATTCGCAACCAAACCATCACGTGCCGCACTTTATTAACAAATGAAAACACTACTCATTTACCAAACAGATTGGTCCTGTATTTCAATCAAACGTCCCATTTGTTTGACGACAATTGACATTGCAACCTGTCTCTTTTGCAGTAACATGGCACTTGTCACAAGGTATACAGTGCCTTTAGAAAGCCTACGTACCCATTGTCCACCTTGTGTTGTGTTAAAGCCTGATTTTAAAAAGGATTAAACATAGATATTTTTGTCACTTGCCTACACACACAGCCCATCATGTCAATGTTGAACTGTGTTTTTCAAAATGTTTACTAATGAATGAAACATGAAAGGCTGAAATGTCTTGAGTTGATAAGTATTCAAGCACTTTGTTATGGAAAGTCGAAATAGTTCAGGAGTAAAAATGTGCTTACCAAGTCACATGTTAAGTTGCATGGACTCACTCTGTGTGCAATAATAGTGTTAACATGATTTTTGAATACCTACCTCATCCCTGTACCTCACACATACAATTATCTGTAAGGTCCCTCAATCGAACAGTGAATTTCAAACACAGATTCAACCACACATACCAAGGGGGTTTTCAAATGCCTCACGAAGGAGAGAACCTATTGATAGGAAAAACAAAAAACAGACGTTGAAAATCACTTTGAGCATTGTGAAGCTGTTAGTTATCTCTACCATGTAACCACGCCAGCCCAGGACCTCCACATCCGGCTTCTTCACCTGCGGGATTGTCTGAGACCAGCCACCCAGACAGCTGGTGAAACTGAGGAGTATTTCTGTCTGTAATAAAGCCCTTTTGTGGCGAAAAACTTACTCTGATTGGCTGGGCCTGGCTGCCCAGTGGGTGGGCCTATGCCCTCCTAAAGCCCACCAATGACTGTGCCCCTGCCCATTCATGTGAAATCCATGGATTAGGGCCTAATGAGATCATTTAAATTAACTGATTGTCGTATATGAACTTAAATAACTTAGGAAAATCTTGAATCTTGTTGCATTTTGCCATATTTTTGTTCAGTGTATATACAGTACCAGTCAAAAGTTTGGACACACCTACTCATTCAAGGGTTTTTCATTATTTTTACTATGTTCTACATTGTAGAATAATAGTGAAGACATCAAAACTATGAAATAACACATATGGAATCAAAAGTAACTAAAAATGTGTTAAACAAAAACAAAATATGTTTTATTTTTGAGTAGCCACCCTTTGCCTTTGACAGCTTTGCACACTCTTGGCATTCTCTCAAACAGCTTCATGAGGTAGTCACATGGAATGCATTTCAATTAACAAATGTGCTTGTTAAAAGTTAATTTGTGGAATTTAATTCCTTCTTAATGCGTTTGAGCCAATCAGTTGTCTTGTGACAAGGTAGAGGTGGTATACAGAAGATAGCCTTATTTGGTAAAAGACCAAGTCCACATTATGGCAAGAACAGCTCAAATAAGCCAAGAGAAATGACAGTCCATCGCTACTTTAAGACATGAAGGTCAATCATTGCGGAAAATGTCAAGTGCAGTCGCAAAACCCATCAAGCGTTATGATGAAACTGGTTTTCATGAGGACCGCCACAAGAAAGGAAGACGTAGAGTTATATCTGCTGCAGAGGATAAGTTCATTACAGTTACCAACATCAGAAATTGCAGCCCAAATAAATGCTCACAGAGTTCAAGTTTATTTACTAGGCAAAGTCAGTTAAGAACAAATTCTTATTTACAATGACGGCCTTGGAACAGTGGGTTAACTGCCTTGTTCAGGGGCAGAACAACAAATTTTTACCTTGTCAGCTCAGGGATTAGATCTAGCAACTTTTCGGTTACTGGCCCAACGGTCTAACCACTAGTCTACCTGTCGCCCGTAACAGCAACATCTCAACATAAACTGTTCAGATGAGACTGTGAATCAGTCCATCATTGTAGAATTGCTGCAAAGAAACCACTACTAAAGCACACCAATAAGAAGAGGATACTTGCTTGGGCAAAGAAACATGAGCAATGGACATTAGACGGGTGGAAATCTGTCCTGTCTGATGAGTCCAAATTGGAGATTTATGGTTCCTACCACCGCGTCTTTGTGAGATGCAAAGTAGGTGAACGGATGATCTCTGCATGTGTGGTTACCACCATGAAGCATGGAGGAGGTGTGATGGTGTGGTGGTGCTTTGCTGGTGACACTGTCTGTGATTTAGTTAGAATTCAAGACACACTTAAACATGGATACCACAGCATTGTGCAGCGATACGCCATCCCATCTGATTTGCGCTTAGTGGGACTATCATTTGTTTTTCAACAGGACAGTGACCCAAAACACACCTCCAGGCTGTTTAAGTGCTATTTGACCAAGAAGGAGAGTGATGGAGTGCTACATTAGATGACCTGGCCTCCACAATCACCCGACCTCAACCCAATTGAGATGGTTTGGGATTAGTTGGACTGCAGATCAGAGCTCAGCATATGTGGGAACTCCTTCAAGATTGATGGAGGTGCCGATGTGCGGTCTCCCAAAACACGTGGGGTTGATATCCGAGGACACACTGAAAAAGAGTGAGATGGAGTGAGAAATGCCCCAGGGAGTTCTGTGCTTATTCGGCCCTGGCTAGTTAGCGACTGCACTCGTGTGGTTGGTGGGTGCAATGTTGGCTAAGTTACTTCCCTATTTCCTGATTCAGGCGTTCTGTATGCCCATTGGTTTGGGGATGGTATCCGGAGGATAGGCTGATGGAGACCCACAGTAGGTCGCAGAAGGCTCGCCAGACCCTGGAGATGAACTGGCATCCCCGATCTGAAATGATGTCTTCCGGGATCCCACACAGACGAAACACCTGTTGGAACATGCACTCAGCCATTTCCATGGCATTAGGTAGATGTGGAAGGGGGATGAGTCGGCACATCTTGGAGAACCGGTCAACTACAACAAAGTAGTGAAGCCCGAAGAGTCTGGCAGATCAGTGAGGAAATCCATGGCGATGTGGGACCATGGTCTGTGTGGTGTAGGTAAATACTTGAGCACAGAAGGGACAGGAAAGAATGTAATCTCGGACGTCTGCTGTTAGAGATGACCACCAGAACCTGCGTGTCAGTAGCTCTGTGGTCCGGGTGATCCCGGGATGGCCATAACTCGGTAAGGTATGCCACCACTGCATTAGTTGGGGTCTGACGGACGCCAGAATGTAGGTCTTGCCTGCAGGGGTGTCGGGAGGAGCTGGGTCGTGGCGTAGGGCATCTCTGACAGCTGATTGGATTTCCCAGTGTATGGGTCCCATGACACAAGACGGAGGCAGGATTGGCTTGGATTAGAGGAAGGGGAGTCAAATAGATGGGATAAGGAATCAGCCTTTTCTTGCCAGGCAGATAGTTGCATGTGAAGAAGAGTGCCCAGCGAGCCTGTCTGGGGTTGAGCCTCATAGCACTTCTCAAGTACTCAAAATTGCAGTGGTCGGTAAGGACAAGGAATGGGGGATGAACTCCCTCTAACCAGTGGCGCAACTCTTCAATATCCAGCTTAATGGCAAGGCGCTCTCGGTTCCCAACATCATAGTTCCTCTCAGCGGGTGACAGTTTCTTGGAAAAGAAGCCACACGGGTGTCATTTGGGAGGTGTCCCTACCCGCTGAGAGAGATCTGCTCCCACGCCGACTTTGGATGCATCAACCTCCAGAAGAAAAGGTAGGATTTGGCTGCCTAAGGATGGGTGCAGAGGTGAAGAGGAGTTTCAAGGTCTCAAATGCAGGGCGGTGTCGGTCCATTGGAGGATATGGGTTTTTTGACAGGTGAGAGCTGAGAGAGGAGCGTTTGTATTGCTGCAGTTTCGGATGAACCGGCGGTAGTAGTTGGAAAATCCTAGGAAATGTTGTAGATCATTTACGATGGTAGGTTTGGGACAGTTAAGCATGGTCGTGACTTTGTCTTTGTCCATGTTGACCCCTCCTGGTGTCAACACGAAACCTAGGAAGGTTACCGTAGTAACGTGAATGGTGCTCTTCTCAGCCTTGACATAAAGATGGTGGTCCTGTAGCCGTTGGAGGACCTGTTGCACATGTTGTACGTGTTCTGCAATGGAATGAGAGTAGATCAAGATATCGTTAACGTACATGATGGGGAACTGGTTGATCATGTCCTGGAAAACTTCATTCATGAAGGACAGGAAGACTGCAGGAGCATTGGTGAGACCATAGGGCATAATCAGGTATTCGTAGTGACCCTTAGCGGTGATGAATGCCGTCTTCCACTCATCCCCACTTAGGATACGGACCAGGTTGTAAGCACTACGTAGGTCCAGTTTAGAGTAGATGGTAGCCTGTCCAACTTGTTCTAGTGCGGCTGGAATCAGAGGGAAGTGATTCTTGATGGTAAGATCATTGAGGGGTCGGTAATCTATGCAGGGACGGAGACTACTATTCTTTTTCACAAAGAAGAAACTGGATGCAGCCGGAGACGTGGATGGACCAATGAATCCCATGTTGAGGGCCTCTTCTATATAGGTGTCCATAGCCTCGTTCTCTGGAATGGACAGGGGATAGATCTGACCATTAAGAGGCTATGCCCCAGGAAGGAGGTTGATCATGCAGTCCTCTGGGTGATGAGGGGGGCAGAATGGATGCCTTTGTCTTGCTGAAGACACTCAGGAACTGGGCATATACAGGTGGGATGTGGGCTGGAATGGCAGACTCCGATTCTTCTATAGAGGTGGCTTAACAGGGTAGATTGAAGCAGTACTCAAAACAGGCGGGAGACCATGAGAGCAGTTCCCCCCGCCAGGAGATGGCAGGGTCATGAAGGCTTAGCCAGCGGTGACCGAGGATGAGGGATTCTTTAGGAAAAGATAATACCATTAACTGAATGACCTCAGAGTGAAGGAGGCCAATCTGAAGGGTGATACTGTCGGTCATTTGAGTCACAAGACCTGTTCCGAGAGGTTGTCCGACCAGCGCATTAATCCTAAAGGGAGGATTAACAGGGATTAGTTTGAGTCTTAACTTTTGTGCCAATTGTTCTTCAATGAAATTACCTGCGGCCCCCGAGTCCACTAGTCCCTCCGTAAACGAAGTGATCCCATTACCAGAAAGATGTGCCGGGATACCAAACTGCCTTTTGGCAATTTTCAAAAATGTAGAGGTGCTTACCCGGGTGGAAGTGGAGGAGTTGTGGTCACCCCTTCGTGGGGGTGGGGGGGGAATTGGTGGTTACTCTCTTTACAATAGAGGCACAGGTTTTCACATAACCTCCAATGTCTCTCGGCAGGCGTGAGAGGGTTGCGGCTGAGTTGCATGGGTTCGGGGCTATTAGACTGTGGTGGACGAGAGAAGGGCGTGGAAGACTCGCAGGCCAGGGGCGACTGTATAGGTCTGCGGTCCACCAGTAGGTTGCCAATGGATATGGACATCCGGATGTATTGGTTTAGGTCAGTTAAATCTCCTCTGCTGGCCAGTTCGGTCTGTAACTCCCGATTTATTCCCCTCCGGTAGACTGTAAGGAGCGCTGGTTTACTCCATCCTCTGCTGGCAGCCATGGTGCGAAACTCAAGGGCATACTCAGTGGTGGAGCGACAGCCCTGTCGCAGCTCACATAACAGGTCCCCGGTGTGACAACCTGAAACGGAATGGTCTAACACCTCCTTAAAGAGGGTGTGGAAACGTAATTCAGAGGACAGATCAGAACTTTGAGCGGCCCACAGGGATGTGACTCAATCCAGAGCTTTGCCTGTGAGTAGAGAGATGATGAAGTCCACCCTGTCTTTGCCAGAGGTGAAGTCAGCGGGGTGATGGTCTATGTACAGGTTACATTGCATGAGAAATCCTTGTACAGTACCAGCCGTCGTAATTATTAGGCATGGATATGGAGAGGAGGTTGTGGTTCCTCATATCAGTGAAGCAGGAATGGACTGGCAAAGGAGGTCGCAGAGTTCATCGATTCGTTCCTCCTGTCGGGCTAGACGTAGCTGCAGCTCTGCTGAATTCATCTGTAGTTTTTGGTGAGGTATTCTGTAATGAACACAATGGGAGACGGAGAGCTGGTTTCAAGCGCAGAGCGCTGCAGGTGTTTATTGTTAAAGGACCACAGAAGGAGGCAGGTAGCTGGGTCCAGGGGCAGGCAGAAATTCAACAGTACAGGCAGAGAAAAGGCAAGTAACTTTGTCCAGGACATCAGGCAATAGGTTGATAACAGGAAAACTGATAGGCTAAAGTACAGGCAGGGAATAGGCAAAAGGTGTCGTTAGTGAGGCAGGCAAAAACTATCATACACTGGAAGATAAAGTACGGGAAACACAGAGCTCAGACTAGACGTGTGTCACAAAACTAATTATTCCTCACAATTATGGTGTGGAAAGAACTGAACTAAATAGTGTGTGATAATGACATACAGGTGTGTGACCAGAATTCAGGTGATTGGGATCTGGAGAGTGATCTGCATTCAGGGGATCTATGTGTTTGAGAGTGTGAGCTGGAAAGTGGGCTGGAAAGTGAGCTGCGTTCAGGGGATCTACGTGTTTGAGAGTGTGAGTTGGAAGCAGACGTTACAGTGCAAAGCTGTCATCAAGGGTGGCTACTTTGAAGAATCTCTTATATAAAATCTATTTTGATTTGTTTAACACTTTTTTGGTTACTACATGATTCCATATGTGTTATTTAATAGTTTTGATGCCTTCAATATTGTAATACAATGTAGAAAAAAAATAATAATAAAGAAAAACCCTTGAATGAGTAGGTGTATATATTGTTTTTCTCACAAACCTAGTGCACTGGCCCTTTAATAGTCCTGCATTAGCAGACCAATACAGATGTTTGTAGCACGGACAAAAAATAAGTCATAGATATAGAATAAATAGTGTTCTGGGTTCCGCTCACCTTCAGCTGAAGCTAATTTATATACAGTGCTATGTCTCTGCAGTTGCAGGACCACCATAGAGATGAACTACATGTTCCTGTGGGGGAACATGTAGATTTACTAGATTTACTCCCGAGCTCCGGATGAGGCTCATTCAGGGAAGAAGAGGAGGATTGGTCTTCCTGAATCTATGCCTGCATCTTAAATACCACCCTATTCCCTACATAGTGCGCAAAATAATAACTGCACCTTCTAAGGAATAGGGTGCCATTTGGGACGCACCCCTTGTAAATGTATTGAGAGTTACTTGGAAGATGAAATATTGTTCTGCCATCAGCTTCATTAAAATAATGTCCATCCATTATTCTCAGTAACTAATCTCCCTAAAGTCACCAGCCGCCACTGTTATAGTGTGATGTCACTCCTCTCTTCTCCTTTTCCCTCTAGGTGAGTGTTGCCACTGGCTGCGCTGCCCGTGAGAGGAACGTTGTGTACGCCAGCACCCTGGCCTCCTTCTTCACCCGGGCCTACGACCAGCTCCGCATGGCTGCCATCTCAGAGAGCAACATCAACTTGTGTGGCTCCCACTGTGGCCTGTCCATTGGTGAGTCTGTCTGACCCTCCCCCAAACAAACCCCGGGCACACTCCCAAATCCTCACTCCACTCCACGCCACGCCACGCCACTCCCACAACCACCCACCATTACCCCCATACACTGCAACCTGGATAAATTAAGATAGTTCACTCAAGCCGTTTACCATTGAGAAAATATATTATGTTCCTGTCTGCTTAACTTGGTGTGTCTCACATAAACAACAACGCAATAGCAGCTGGGTCTGGTTTACTTAGTTAATTGACTTTCATTGAACCTGAAAAAAAGCAGCAAGTGGGATGTCTCGCTTCCTCTACCATCTCTGTCACCTCAACGAATGTTCCCTATTAACTGCCTGTGTGCGTGGTCGTGCACCTCCTCCAGGACTGCCAGAAATGCCAGGTTGCGCAGAGACCCAAGAGATTGAACTTCACTGAGTTCACCCCGTTAGTTTTCACTTTATAGAGCAATGTTTTTTCTGTGATTGAATCAACATTATATCAGCCCCTTTTCAATGCAACAAACCAAAACAGATCTAACTTAGCAAGATTTGGTCTGTGATTTTGTTGTAGGGAGAGCAAGAGCGCAAAGGAGAATTATATTGGCAGTCAGGTAAAAAGCTTATGTCTTAATAAAAAGGAGCAATGTTGTATTTTGAGACAGGCTCGAATATGCAAATAAGCCAATATGCAGAGGGATAGCCTACATTGTCTAATTCTCTGTATAGTAATAATAATACATTTTATTTTGTAAAGTGGTTTTTTGTATCATACAACACAAAAAAATGCAATTTACAGTCCCCTATTTGGCCCATGGTGTTACAGACCAAGTAAAAAATCATAATCATAATAATGTAGAAATGTCTCATGCAATGTAGGCCTGCATTGAACACCACACATAGGCTATATCACAGAAATCAAAAGCTATTTCCATGTGAAAATGTTATAGGATTTGCCCCATTGTTTTTGTTGGTAGGCTTACATTATGCTGAAATAGCCACAATAGCCTAATGGCTACTGTCTAAAACTGTAAATTTGCTCTGTGCCACCAAAAAAATTGAGGGAACATTAGTCACACAACCCCACTCTTTCTCCAGTGACTCTACCCCCTCTCTCACTCTCTTCACTCTTTCTATTGGCTCCTCAAGTCAAAGCACCCTCAAATGGTACTGAATTCCCAACGTGACTGCCCATCTCGTGCGGTTGATCCAAGTTCCTCTCTTTCTTTTTCCCCACTTCTGTGTTTTCCTCCTCACCTCCTTCACCCCCTGAGGTCCCCTAACCTCCCTCTCCCCCCCTGACCCCTGACCCTGTCTGTCCTGGATGCTGTCACCTTCACCAGGGGACCTGATGTCCCTTTCCTCTGTTAGTCCCTCAGGTACACTGCATGCCACTCTCTCTACGTCCGTCTGTCCTACTGTCCGTCTGTCCTATTGTCCGCATTCTTGTCTGTCTGCCTGTCTTATACACCTGCATGTCAGTCCACCTAGCCTTTAGCTTTATATTGGGTTGAAATCATATTTGAAATCTTTTGCTTGAGCCTGCCTGGAGTCTTGAATGGATGTGATTTGCACCAGGAAATCTCAATAAAGAGCAACACATAGTATTTTCTTTCTACGTTTACAACATTTTGGAAGGATATTAATCTAGTTGAGTGTTCCAGGAGAGGACGGGCCGTCTCAGATGGGTCTAGAGGACTTGGCCATGTTTAGAGCCATCCCCATGGCAACCATCTTCTACCCCAGCGATGGTGTGTCTATTGAGAAGGCAGTGGAGCTGGCCGCCAGCACAAAGGTATTCATAATCCCTCCCACCAAAATGCTATTGGTTCTTATCCCCTCACACCAAATGTTATTGGCCCTCCAACATTGACGCATCTCCCTATGACCCTGCCCCAACACCAGAGGATATGCTTTGTGTTCAAACCCTCAAATGTATGACCATAGTATTCCATTCTCTTTTCTAAGGGTGTTTGCTACATCAGAACCAGCCACCCCGAGAACCCGATCATCTACAGCAGCAACGAGGACTTCCATGTTGGACAGGCTAAGGTGAACTCTTTTCTATATTACATTAACCACACAGGCTATCACAGCCTTGGATAAACCACTTAAGTTTCCTCCTACTTCCGGACATGAGCTTATTAGTTAGATGATTAGTTTAATCAGTTCTACAGCATCCATATTAGGAACTCCTTCACTGAGGAAATAACCCTAACCCTCTGACAACTGAAAGAGTTCCTATTATGGATGCCGTACAAGTGGTTGAATGGCTTCAAATTAACGCAGAGAGGGTTGTCTTTGAGTGGAATATAAACAATGAATCTCTCATTCAATAGTCTAGCTTTATGAGATGCTTTATGAGATGTGCTGAAACCTTGTTGTTAACTCATCCCTGTCCATCTCAGGTGGTGTACCAGAGCGCGGAGGACAAGGTGACCGTGATCGGAGCTGGGATCACCCTACATGAGGCCATGGCTGCAGCTGAGATGCTCAAGAAAGGTACAGTACAACCTCAGCCAGACTTGAAGAAAGACTTGGAACCCAGAACCAAACTGTATAGGGATTTGATGATTCCTGGCTGTGGCCATTCTCTCTTTTCTGCATGCTCTAATATTGGCTACATGCGTTAATGAATTTGCTATTGAATCCAATCCATTCATTAGTTTTGGCGCACAACTTCTATATCCTATAAGTGTTAGCCTTTCTCAATTATATGTTCAAGCGTATCCTGTTTATTAAGTTATATCCCTCTCTATATCTGAACCTCATTGTTTGAAGGTTTTAATGCCATTCTCTGTATTGCTTGAATCTCGTTTCTCTACTGAAACACACTACTTTGGGTTTCACAATCACGGCAACTTTCCCAAAATTCCCAGGTTTTCCATAAATCCTGGGTGGAGTATTCTAGATTTTCTCCTTATTCCCTTCTGATTCCAGGAATATTCTAACCAGGATTTCTGGAAAACCTTCGGAGTTTCCAATCCTATACACTACTGTTGATAAACACTATGTTTCCCACCTTGTTGTTTTCCCAGAGAGGATCTTCATCAGGGTGATCGACCCGTTCACCATCAAACCCCTGGACTCCAAGACCATCATTGAGCACACGCGTCAGACCAGGGGCCGGATCCTCACCGTTGAGGACCACTACTATGAAGGTATGCTTTTCGCAACCAGAGTTCCGACCTTAGGTATTAGAGAAGTTAGACACAGAGGGGTTAGACAGGAAAATGATAAAGATGGGGCTCAAACCCATTGCCAGAAGTATGCTTGGTCAGGAGCCTTTCTGCTACACCAGAATCTGGCACTCAAGAATAATTGTATGTCATTTAGCCGTATATATTGCAACCTGGCAACCTGTCATTTTTCTGCATTGTTTATTTATACAGACGGTATACTCTCATTGGCTCAGAGATGATGCGGTGGGATGTTCTCATTAGCTTGAGAGGCATAGCAGGTTTTGCGCTGTCATAGTGGGCGTGGGCAAGACATATTCTGTTCTGGTGCATTTTGTTTGCTGAGGAGGAAGACTGTCTGTGTGTGTGTGTGTGTGTGTGTGTGTGTGTGTGTGTGTGTGTGTGTGTGTGTGTGTGTGTGTGTGTGTGTGTGTGTGTGTGTGTGTGTGTGTGTGTGTGTGTGTGTCTGTGTGTGCATGCGTGCGTGAGTGTGTGAAGGCCAGGGAGGCAGAGTGCTGTCAGATTTCCTTAGTGGAGCGTGTGCCGATGGGGCTTCTGTGACCTAGATCAAAGATGTGTAGCAGTAGCAACCCCCTCTTTGCCCCCTAAGGGGGAGAGACTGCACTCTTAGAAAAAATGGTTCCAAAAGGGTTATTAAGCTGTCCCCCTACGAGAACCCTTTTCAGTTCCATGTAGAACCATTTTGGTCCCAGGTATAACCCTTTTCAGAGGGTTCTCCATGGAACCAAAAATGATTATACCTGGGACCAAAAAGGGTTCTAACTGAAACCAAAAATAGTTATGCTAAGTGTTCTCCTATGGGGGCCACCAAAGAACCCATTTAGGTTCAAGATAGCACCTTTTTTCTAAGTGTCGGGATAGCAGGAGAGAAAAGAGAGAGTGAAAGAATGAGAGGGTGAGAATATGGTGGGTAAAGATGGCGAGGGAGTGTACGGCGACAGATATAGACCAATGGCTTCATCTTCAAGATCTCAAGACCAATGAGTGACCTCCGCTAGACATCTCCAGGCACAGATCTAGGATCAGTTTATCATCTGGAATCAAAAAGCTTTACTAATAGAGGGGGGAAAAAGCTGTTTGAGCTCAATGTCATTCTAAATTACTCCTGGGGAGTGTATCAGAGCTGGGGGAAGGATTGCTGTCATTTCAAATTGACTTAATGAAATTGGATTGACCCCAATCCTTTTGCAGAGATGCTTCCTTAGCCTTCTCACTCATGTATTTCATTTGATGTTGCTGTTCCTCAGGTGGCCTGGGGGAGGCAGTATGCTCAGCGGTGGTGAATGAGCAGGGCTTCACCCTGCAGCGTCTGGCGGTAGCCCACGTCCCGCGCAGTGGCAAGCCCAACGAGCTGCTCAAGATCTACGGCATCGACCGCGAAGCCATTTGCCAGGCCGTCAGGAAGATGCTCAGTGGCTCCGCCAACGCCAAGTAGCTCTACCCCTTCCTGCATTAGCTACGCCCCACCCAGCCCAGCCCCCATTCTACCACCCCTGAGAAAAATAGAGACATTGTTCCATGTCACCACCCACGCCTGGTAAACCCACCCCCTCACTGTGAAAGCCCTGTCCCCTATGTGTTTACTAAAGTAACGTGAGTTTGTGCTGTATGTACATTTTGAAGTAAGTTACACATTTCACTTTTTTCTCTCACACACATGCATACAATACACACACAACCCTACTCCCACTTCCTGGTAATTATGGGTAATCCCAGGGTCAAGGGGTCAACTTCAGAAATTAAAGTGAGAGGTCGTCAAACTCGGCTGGCAGGTGTAGAAACCATACAGGTGCAAACCATACAATGCAATAAAGACTATACATGTTGTGACTCAATATAGGCACCTTTATTTGATGCTCATATGTTTTAAAACTCTTCACAGTTGATATGTTCAACCAAAAAAACAACCAGCAGCTGTTTGAATACTTTTATATTGTTCTGATGATGTAACTCTAAAGACAGGGTGGGGCAGCTGGTAGTGAAATGTAAGTGTCGTCTCCATGACAACCGTCTCTGGAAAATGTCATGTTTGTAAAACGTAGTCCAAGAAGGAAAAAAAAGAAACAAAAGATGATCAAATGAAAATGTATGTGGGCTACAAATATCAGTAAAGTGAAAAATCCATACAGTTTGATCCATATGTCTCTCTATACCACAACCCAAACACGTGGCTGGACAGCTTGTGTTAGCACACATGTTGGTTTTAAACATCCTTTTATCTCTACAACTCAGGTGTAGACTAGATAAACACATGGGGTCAGATAACTGCCAAAATGTTGTGCATAAAAGCTTTTGGCACATATTTAACTCCATATTAACACCTTTTACCTGCATGAGCAAACCAACAGTGTGTTAAAACGAGCCGTCTGAACATACCACTAATGTTTCTCTGAGCAAATAATGTCCACGATAGCAAACAGTTGGACCTGGAGGTGAGGAAGAGGGACACAGGGCCAGCTAGGGCTTAGAGCAGGGTTGGGGTTAATTCCATTTCAATTCAATTCAGTCATATCAGGATGTAAATTGAAATGGAATTTACCCCAGCCCTGGCTTAGAGACTGTCTCTGTGCTTGTGGTCATGGTGATGTTGAGAGCATGCAGTTACATCTGAACTGTGAAGCTAAAACAAACACCTCATTTGTTACTTGAACTTTTTTATGTACCTTGTACTTTCATCTATTAAAGCCCTCTGCATTTGAGTTTGAGAGTTCACTACTATTTCCGGGTGTTTCTTTGACTGTGTGCATGCAAATGTATCGTAGCGTGTCTATTGAAAAAGGCACGTTGGGGTAAGTATTTGCTTATGCAAAACGTTTTATTAGAATAATGATCAAATTTAGGAAGACTAAAATTAATAACATCATTATAATTGACCATAGAGATAATTCATTCTAAATCAATTCTAAATAGATAAAACAATAAGTTCAACTTTAATATATTTGTTGTGTGTTCGTTTGAATATGATTAGAATTGCAGCAGGTTTCTCTTCATTTTTGACTCTGTACAATTTCGATTTGATCAGAACCAACACCCACTGTGAGTATCCAGATTTGATCGTGAAAGATTCCGACAGATGACCGAGCAGAATTGGTCCATTGGTCGCCATGTTTACGCTGAGATCCTATCAGCAGACAGTATTAGTCTGAATATATCAGACATCTGTTTGTCTAATGGCAGCTCTGCAATGTGACCTTGTAGGTAGCACGGTAAAAGCCATTGCCCATTCTACTGAGTCTTCTACAGTTGACAATCGCCGTGTCCCCAGCCAGCCCAACCACTCACTGGACCCATATTTATTTTCAATCTCTTTTCGATATTTAATTTGATTATACCTTTATACCTGTAACCTGCCTCACCCAGTGTGATACGGAATCGCTATTATTTTTTATTTTAGAATACATTCAAGAACCTCCAGAAGCTAACCAGCTAAGTAGCTACAAGCTGTTTAGTCATTGTTAGCCACTGCTAGCGGCTTTTACCTTCTGCACAGCCAGCCCTGTTTTTAGCCTGGATAATACTCGCCAGTCTACCAGTATCGAACTGTCTCTCCACAACAACGCCGGATTCCTGCCGTAAACCCTGGACCACTACTTCTGATCTTCACAGCTAGCTTGCAACCAGTACCTAAGCTATCCCTGAGGTCCACCTCCCGGCCTACTCAGCTGTTCACCCGAACCCCACTCATACACGACTAGAGCCCAATACTCCACCGGATCCTTGCTGTAAACTCTGGACCTTGGCTAACGCCACTGCCACGAAGCTAGCACCAGTTAGCCGTGAGCCAGGCACATCTCTCTGCTAGCAAACTAAATTATACAATACCTCTTTCGCCATCTGGCTTGGATTCTCTGTCGACACGGCCCCCCGCCGCACCACCACCATGACTGGTCTGCCGACGAATACTCCATCCACTGTGCCTTCAACCGGCCTCCGTCTGAGCAGAACCCCCCTACCACCCCCGGGCTACAAACCTTAAATGCCGTGTCACCCGCGTGCTAGCGTAGTGGTGGCTTCACTGTTCCATCTACTGCTGATCCCTGGACACTATGATCACTTGGCTACATAGCTGATGCCTACTGGACTGTCCATTAATCATGGTACTCCATTCTGTTTATTTATGTTTTATCTGTCGGCCCCAGCTGCGAACTCAGGCTCTGTGTGTAGTTAATCCGACCCTCTTTGCCTAGTCATTGCCATTTTACCTGCTGTTGTTGTGTTAGCTGACTAGCTGTTGTTGTCTCACCTGTTGTTTTAGCAAGCTCTCCCAATCAAGACTTGCGATTACTTTATGCCTTGCTGTATGTCTCTCTCAAATATCAATATGCCTTGTATACTGTTGTTCAGGTTAGTTATCATTGTTTTAGTTTACAATGGGGCCCCTAGTTCCACTCCTCGCACCCTCATTTGTTGACTTCTGTGATCGAAAAAGCCTTGGTTTCATGCATGTCAACATCAGAAGCCTCCTCCCTAAGTTTGTTTTACTCACTGCTTTGGCACACTCTGCCAACCCTGATGTCCTTGCCGTGTCTGAATCCTGGCTTAGGAAGGCCACCAAAAATTTTGAGATTTCCATACCCAACTATAACACTTTCCGTCAAGATAGAACTGCCAAAGGGGGAGGAGTTGCAATCTACTGCAGAGACAGCCTGCAAAGTTCTGTCATACTTTCCAGGTCTATGCCCAAACAGTTCGAACTTCTAATTTTAAAAATTAATCTCTCCAGAAATAAGTCTCTCACTGTTGCCGCCTGCTACTGACCCCCCTCAGCTCCCAGCTGTGCCCTGGACACCATCTGTGAATTGATCGCCCCCCATCTAGCTTCAGAGTTTGTTCTGTTAGGTGACCTAAACTGGGATATGCTTAACACCCCGGCAGTCCAACAATCTAAGCTAGATGCCCTCAATCTCACACAAATCATCAAGAAGTCCACCAAGTACAACCCTAAATCCGTAAACATGGGCACCCTAATTAACATTATCCTGACCAAGTTGCCCTCCAAATACACCTCTGCTGTCAATCACCATATTCTTATCGGCAGACTCAGTAGCCTCGGTTTTTCTAATGACTGCCTTGCCTGGTTCACAAACTACTTTTCAGACAGAGTTCAGTGTGTCAAATCGGGGGGCATGTTGTCCGGTCCTCTGGCAGTCTCTACGTGGGTACCACAAGGTTCAATTCTCGGGCCGACTCTTTTCTCTGTATATATCAATGATGTTGCTCTTGCTGTGGGCGATTCTCTGATCCACCTCTACGCAGACGACACCATTCTGTATACTTCTGGCCCTTCCTTGGACACTGTGCTATCTAACCTCCAAACAAGCTTCAATGCCATACAACACTCCTTCCGTGGACTCCAACTGCTCTTAAACGCTATTAAAACCAAATGCATGCTTTTCAAACGGTCGCTGCCTGCACCCGCACGCCCGACTAGCATCACTACCCTGGATGGTTCCAACCTAGAATATGTGGACATCTATTAGTGTCTGGCTAGACTGCAAACTCTCCTTCCAGACTCATATCAAACATCTCCAATCCAAAATCAAATCTAGAGTCGGCTTTCTATTTCGCAACAAAGCCTCCTTCACTCACGCCGCAAAACTTACCCTAGTAAAACCGATCCTCGACTTCGGCGATGTCATCTACAAAATAGCTTCCAATACTCTACTCAGCAAACTGGATGCAGTTTATCACAGTGCCATCCGTTTTGTTACTAAAGCACCTTATAACACCCACCACTGCGACCTGTATGCTCTAGTCGGCTGGCCCTCGCTACATGTTCGTCGCCAGACCCACTGGCTCCAGGTCATCTACAAGTCTATGCTTGGTAAAGCTCCGCCTTATCTCAGTTCACTGGTCACGATGGCACACCCACCCTTAGCACGCGCTCCAGCAGGTGTATCTCACTGATCATCCCTAAAGCCAAAACCTCATTTGGCCGCCTTTCCTTTCAGTTCTCTGCTGCCTGCGACTGGAACAAATTGCAAAAATCTCTGAAGTTGGAGACTTTTATCTCCCTCAGCAACTTGAAACATATGCTATCTGAGCAGCTAACCGATCGCTGCAGCTGTACATAGTCCATTGGTATATAGCCCACCCAATTTACCTACCTCAGCCCCATACTGTTTTTATTTCATTTACTTTATTGCTAACACCAGTATCTCTACCTGCACATGTTCATCTGATCATTTATCACTCCAGTGTTAATCTGCTAAATTGTAATTATTAACTCCTATGGCCTATTTATTACCTATCTCCTCATGCCTTTTGCACACAATGTACATTGATTATTTTTTTCTACTATGTTATTGACTTGTTAATTGTATATTGTTTACTCCATATCTTGGCCAGTTCGCAGTTGCAAAGGAGAACTTGTTCTCAACTAGCCTACCTGGTAAAATAAAGGTAAAATAAAATAATTATTTATCAACACGGTCACCTTGTGCCCCCTTAAGGAGGGGGACATGTAACTACACCCACATCTCCCTAAGGTAAGTGGGTGGAACCTAGTACTCACAGGGTACTGTTGAGAGGGGGAAGGTTGTGGAGAGGTAATGGAGGGCTCTGTATGAGCTGTGGGAGTCTCTTTGGAGCCGGAGTCAGAGGTGCTGTGGGCGCCAGTATAGTGCAGCTGCGGTGGCACATTTTCTGGTTTGGCCAGGGTGTGGTAACGGCGGTTTCTCCTGAATGTCTGGCTATGAGTGTTTACTAGGATGGAGCGTGGTGTGTTTGCGTGTTCTTGTACTATGCCTTTGTTCCGTGAGTCCTGCATCCATACTATAGCTCCTGGGTGAAGAGAGCTGAAGGCCTTTGCTCGATGTCAGCTGTCAAAGTGTTTATTTTGGCTGAGCTTAGATTGTCCGTCTGTAAACTCAGAGAGGTCTGGCCACCCTGTCAGCATTGAGGGCAGAGTATTAATGGTACTCAGCTTCCTGCCTTGCAAAACTCTGCTGGGCTCAGTCCATTGGAAAGGGGGGGTTGATCTGTATGCTAATAGCACATGGTCGGGGTCTATGGGAGCTGTTTGACAGTCTATATAGCTTGTTCGGCTGTACCATTGCTTTTGGGGAACAACATGTTTGAGGTTGGGTGTGTGAATCCCAAGGTGTCTGCAGATGTTTTTAAAGTCGCAAAGGTAATCTGGGGGGCCATTGCCTGAGATTAGATGAAGAGGGACCTGCTACGAGCAAATCGTGACTTCATCCTGTCCACCCTCTGCGCTAGATGGTGTAAGGTCATTTTTGCCACCTCCATGAATCTAGAGAATTAGTCAAAGACAACAAGTTAGGTGTAGTTGTCAAGGTCAAAAAAATGTCAGCCCCTAACTTTTGCCAAGGGCCCTCTGGTGTCGGTCTTGGGATGAGGGTCTCTGGGTCCTGCCTCCAGTGGAGAGGACAGCGTGCACACACCCTTCAGTTAGCTGTTCCTGAGATTGGCTGCTCTGGTTCCCTGTGGAGGGATTCTTGGGCAGAGTGTCAGCCGTAGGCAACCTCTTACCATGCACATGAGCAATGGAGTCTCATTCTGGAGCGTTGCTTCCTTGGTGGGAGTTTGTCGAGCGACTATAAGCCAAGCAGCGCCAGCAGAGTCGTATGATCAGTGTCGACTTTAAATGTGAGGCCTATAAGAATGTTCCTGAAGTGCTCACAAGCACATGTAGTAGCAGCAGCTTCTTTTTCGATCTGTGTGTTGCAACGTTCTATGCTAATCAGGATCCGGGAAGCGTGCATGATGTGACGCCAGTCCGTGTCGCTTTTCTTCTGTAGCAGAATGGCTCATAGGCCGTAGGAGGCCTCAGATGACGCCTGCTGTAGGGCTGTAGGGCTGTAGGGCCGTAGACGACTAATCCAGGAGGAGTTGAGGTTACTTTTAATGTCATTAAATGCCTGCGATTGCTGGGGGGGGGGTCGCAAGCACTTTTCTTGTTCAGTAGCTCTCTGAGTGGTCTGGACGTCTCTGTGAGGTGAGGGACGTATTCCCCAGGTGGTTGACTATGGCCATGAAACTCCGGACCTCGCTCACGTTTGTTGGTACTGGTATTTATGCAGCTGCTGTGACCTTTGATCTTGGTTGGGTCAGCTTGAACACCACTCCCAGCGATTTTCTGTCCCAGGAATTTAAACTGTTGTTTGGAGAACTCACATTTTGCAGTCAGAGTCAGTCCTGCCTGTGCAAGCCGGTTATTGTGTTTGTCATGAGTGGCCCCGTACACCAGGATATCATCCATTTTGCAGACAACTCCTTCAAGGCCCTCCAGCAGTTGTGACATTCAGCACTGGACATGTTCTGGGGAGATGAGATTCCAAATGGGAGCCTCCAAAAGCCGTATCGGCCAAGGGGGGTCATAAACGTGGTATGTTTATTGCAGTTTATTGCAACTTTATTTCAGTATTGTTTTCAATCCCTAGATGGCAGTCTTGTTAAAGAATCAATGTTTTCCATAGACTGTGCCCCAATAGATCTCGCCTTGTAGTCTTCGAAACCGCAAATTATTTACCTCTGGTTCGTTCAGCCATTCCTATGGGGTTAACACAGGCTTATGAGATCGTATACATTTTGTTCTATAATATAATATGTCAGTTAACATGACCTTTATGAATTATGAAGCCTTTAAGTGCTTTATGTATTTGTTTTGATTACATAAATGCTTCAAAACTCAAAAAAGCAGTGGTGGAAAAAATACACAATTGTCATACTTGAGTAAATAAAAGTAAAGATACCTTAATAGAAAATGACTCAAATAAAAGTAAAAGTCACCCAGTAAAACACTACTTGAGGAAAAGTCTAAAAGTATTTGGTTTAAAATATACTTAAGTATCAAAAGTGAATGCAATTAGTAAAATATACTTAAGAATCAAAAGTCAAGGTAAAAGTCATTTCAAATTGCTTATAAGCAAACCAGATGCACCATTTTCTTGTTTAAAAAAAATGTATTTACTGATAGCCAGAGGCACACTTCAACATTCAGACATAATTTACAAATGAAGCATGTGTGTAAGGCGAGTCCGCCAGATGAGAGGCAGTAGGGATGAACAGGGATGTTCTGTTGATGTGTGTGAATTGGTCTATTTTCCTGTCCTGCTAAGACTTTCAAAATGTAATGAGTACTTTTGGGTGTCAAGAAAAAATGTTGAGTAAAAAGTATAATATTTTCTTAAGGAATGAAGTAAAGTAAAAGTAAAAGTTGCCAAAAATACAAATAGTAAAGTACAGATACCCCTCAAAACTACTTAATTAGTACTTTAAAGTATTTTTTACTTCATTATTTTAAACCACTGACAAAAAGTGGCGTTAGCTGATGAAGATGATTATTTATTGAACAATACATATAGGATATCCTAAAACTGTGTTGATGGATCATCTGAAAGAGACTGACATGTCTAACTAACTTCACGGGTCATATGATTAGTTATGCACAACAGATGCATTCGTCGAACAAAACAGTTGCTGTGGTTTGTATGGGAAAAACATTGAGCCAATAAGATGCACCACAGTGAGAACATTCTGTAACTGTGCCATGCGATCAGGCTACTTGCCGTGGCTAGATCAGCAGAGCTCCGTCAATCTGGTGTAGATGTAATATTGAATAAAATCAAGGAAGACATGGATGCATTGTACAGTGGGGTTAAAATGCAAACTATTAACGGAGAGAAAACTATATATGGTGCCATTGTCTCTCTCTGTGGAGACACCCTGGCACAACATGAACTAGCAGGGTTCAAAGAGGGTGTGAGCTTTGCCTACAGTAAGTGCAGACACTGTGAGTGTTCTTTTGATAGACATGCACTCACTCTTCAATGAGGATGCATATACAAAAAGGACATTGTAGAAGCATGTCAGACAGTGCGATGAAATAGAAAAGGCACAGACGGACTTGCTTCGCAACAGCCTGAGAACAACATATGGGATCAATAGAAGGAGCAAGTTAGTTGAATTCCCAGCCTTTGATATTATACAACAAACTCCGCAAGACATGATGCATATAATTCTGGATGGCCTAGCCCCATTGGAAATCAAATGTGTTTTGAATCATCTTGTTGTGTCAGGACAGATTGATCGGGACTCAAGTGAATTCTGTTATTCTTGGTTTCCCTTATTCCCCTCTAGATGTTAGAGATCGGCCATCCCCAATTTATGTTAGTACATTAACGTCAAGTGATGGTAAATTAAAACAGTCATCTGGGCAAATGCTTGTCCTGCTAAGGATATTGCCATTTGTTTTTGGAAGTTTGGAAGTCAATGCATATATGACTGATAATGGAGCTAATAGAGGTTGTACAGATAGTATTTGCGCCTGTTCTTTCCATTGCGACTGTGTCTAGGTTGAAGTTACTCGTTGAAAATAATTTGAAGCATTAGAGGGAGCTTTTTCCAGACCGCAATGTTACACCTAAACAGCATTATATGATACATTTGCCATTACAGATAAAGTCATTGTGTCCAATGGTTAGACATACGTGTATGCGGTTTGAGTCTAAACATTGTTTCTTTAAACAATGGGCTACCAAGCTCAATTTAAAAAAGATTTGCAAGTCTTTGACCAATCAGAAACAAATATATGAAAGCTGCCAAAATGATAACAGCTCAATGCACCCAATTTTTTCAAATGAAAGGGAGATGGGACCTGTATCAGAGGTTAAAGATCTACAAGATTTACATGGAAAATTGAGGGTCTTCCTAGGTTTCAATGAAGTAAACCATGCTGTATCAGTCAAATGGCTTGTAATAAATTCTAATAAATACATAACTCAGAAGTCCATGATCTTTGCCAAAGTACTGAATAGTAATATGCAAGAATTTGGACTGGTCAAAAACATATTTCTTTTTGATTCTATTTCTTGTTTGGAATATCAGCCATTTCAAACTATACACTTTGATAGAAACGTCATGGCTTATAAAGTTGAGGTCCCTCACCTTGCACAGACCACTTGAGTTAGTGGATGCTGAAAAGCTGGTTGATTTGACCTCTTATTAAACAATTAGCAACAAGAGCCAAACGTATGTACTAGTCAAATACCATCTTGGGGATGTAATAGAATTGTACACCAGTTCAAATGACTCAATATGTTCCCCAGATATGAAAAGTGTACTGATTTTGTTATGTACTGTATTTTGTCTACATGATTGCTGTGTGTAAGATTGACGATAAAACAGTGCATTCCAGTTGGTCATTATCTGTTCTTAATATGTGAAGAGATGAAAAGGATAAGATGCTTGAAATAAGAAATTGTGACTTTGACAAAGCAGTTTTGTACTTGTCAGTGTAGATCAAACAGCTTTATAATTCTGGCAATTCTAGTTTCGAGCATTGAGTCACTCAGAACCAGTAATACAATCTCAGTAATAAGTTATATTATCTTATTAAGACAATTAAGGACAAAAAAAGTTTGAAACAAGTGAAATGCTCCAACATAAAATCTGGCTGGTAAGAAGAAATATCTTGTCAGACAAAAAACAAGCTTTGATTTAAGATATTTATTTTTACTTAATTTCCATTTTTGCAGTGTACTTTCTTAGCGACAGCATACATATCTCCCTGGCATATTACATCATTTATGCAGCAGGATACAAGACATATTTGGACTCACCGTTGTTGGTGCTGTGCTGACTTCTACAGGAACTTCTACAGGAAGGCGGTCCTTCCTGTGGGATTTTTTTTTAAATCATACTTTGTCATCAAAATCTGGCATTCTCTGGATTTTTGGTGTGTTCAGTACAACTGGGAAATCTGAAAAAAAGAACAAGGTCAGTGATCTTCAGGTTGGAGCTCTAGTAAGAGGCCCGAGTTCCCGACTTGGAATTTCGAATATGATGACAGTTCAAAACGTATTTTCCCAGTCAGAGCTCGTTTTTTTCTGAGTTCCCAGTTGTCTTGAACACACTGAAGTCGGAGATTTCCCACTTCCGAGTTTCCAGTTGTTTTGAACACAGCACACCTTCACACCTTGGACATTTACATTACATTACATTTAAGTCATTTAGCAGACGGTCTTATCCAGAGCGACTTACAAATTGGTGAATTCACCTTCTAACATCCAGTGGAACAGCCACTTTACAATAGTGGACAATGTGACAAGTGGTCCTTCAACACCCAACCCTAATTCATGAGAACTATATGCAACCATACTTGCAGATATATCTACAAATTAATTTATATTTAGTTAGCTAGCTAGTTAATAACATTTTTAACTAGCTAGCTAAATATCCCGGCCTTGGTGGGCTAACGCCCTCATTGACTGTAGGGTTTCCCACAGTTTTTTTTTCCATAGACAGAGCGCTGCCAACGCATCAACTCCTGAATTACCATTTGTCAAACAATAGAGGTCGCCAGTTTGTAGTCCTAAAACCCGGAAATAAGTTACCTCTGGGTTGTTCAGTCATCCGGATGGGAAAAAATCAATGGGGGAGGAATAGGGTTTGGGAATAAATGCAACAAATAAGGCTTGAGGTTAACACAGGTTTAGGATATTTTATACGTTTTGTTATATGAGATAATAGCAGTCAGTTAACATGACCTTTATGAATTATGAAGCCTTTATGTTTTTTCTTATTACATGAATAAATAAATAAATACAATCACAAAAAGTGACATTAGCTGATGAAGATTATCTCATAGAACGAAACGTATAAAATATCCTAAACCTGTGTTTACCATAAACCCTGTTTTCAGCATTTATTCAAAAACCTTAGAAAAACGCCATTCACTTTCATAAAGGCTTTGTCCAACAAACTATGGCACATTTAGAGCAAATTATAAGCCAATGTATGCATGATTAGAAAATGTGGTTCGAGGCGCCGTATGGATGGTGAAACGCAATTGGGAATTTGTGTTTATACAGGACGTCCCGCTCTCACCTACCGTCAACCAATCATATCAATAAAGGAGCTACATTTACATTTGGCTTCCAAATTAAGCTCCTTTATTGATATGATTGGTTGACGGTAGGTGAGAGCGGGACGTCCTGTATAAACACAAATTCCCTTCTTTGACAACTTCCTTTACAACAGCTCCTTGCTGCTCAGCGAAGCACAAGAAAAATTACCTGATTTCTGCACCACCATTGCAGACGGTGGAATGAACATGCATAGCCTTTAAGCCGTGGACCTGCGCTCTGGTCTGCCGACTGCTACTGGGTATCATGGTCGTGTCGCCTGCATTAGATACGTGACCATTTTTTTTCTCTTGCATTATTTTATTTCAAGTAGGATAGCAGCATACACAAGCATTAACTAATATTGATAACGATCTAGATGTCACCTTGATACATGTTCGGTTCCCAAAACTAGAATCTGTTACGAACAGAGTGGACTATGATTTGTAGACTTTACCCTTTGCCAAAGTTGTAAAAAAATCGTTGTTTAGAAGGAGTGTGAAGGATAATTTACTTATTGTACACGCGCACCTCACAGAGTAGGTGTTCCCTAAATTTAAATATGCAAATATATGCTCGAACACGCCAATAGGATCTCGCTTGCTTGTGCTTGGCTCTGCCCGCCTCCATGCTTGTTCTGCCCTCTATGACTAATTTGTTCCCGTTTGAAATGTTAGGCTGTGGTCTATCTTGGTTGAGTTAAACAAATCTTTGCCCATACTCCCGGTTGCCATTGGGATGCTTCTGTATTTAAACTATGCCACTATGTTTACATACCCTACATTACTCATCTCATATGTATATACTGTACTCGATACCATCTACTGCGTCTTGCCTATGCCGCTCTGTACCATCACTCATTCATATATCTATGTACATATTCGTTATCCCTTTACACTTGTGTGTATAAGGTAGTAGTTTTGGAATTGTTAGTTAGATTACTCGTTGGTTATTACTGCATTGTCGGAACTAGAAGCACAAGCATTTCGCTACACTCGCATTAACATCTGCTAACCATGTGTATGTGACAAATAAATTTGATTTGATATCTGCTCTCGGCCGGCACACTCATTAGGCAGGATTAGGTGCCTATGGCGGCAGATTGATGAGGGAGGCATTTTCTGAGCTAAACTGACCAAGACGCACCTCCAACAACAACACATAAAACCTCATATAATTCTGCCCAAAAACAATGACAATTTCTCTCAACCAGTGGCATATGGGCTTTTTAGGTGAGCGCTAAATCTGCCCTTTGATAAGCAGTGCCCACTTTGTCAAAGGCAAGGCAAAATATTTTGCTTGTCCATTCGCAGCGCGACTCTCCATGGTGCTGTTGGAGAGACGCATCTCTGCAGCGTTCCAATGTTCAGTCAAAAAAATATCTAACATAAATCATGTTGCAGATATAGGATATATAAAAACTATGTGGCTTTTTCTGTAGCCTACAGGCTGGAGAAAAAAATGCATGACAATGTAATGAGGACACTTTTTTACATCCTGCAGGTTTCTCCGATCAAATAGCCTAACCTAAATGGCGCTCAATCAATAAAAAAATGTTGATTAGGTGACCATGATGGTTCGAGGGCCAGATTGGGAATTTAGCAAGGACAGGAGGGTTAACACCCCTACACTTACAATAAATGCAACCTTTCGGTTACAATTCCAACGCTCTAACCAATAGGCTCCTGCCGCCCCAATGATTTCCACGGACATTGGGTTTTGGTCCGGTCGGGACCAAATCTTAACTTGATTTCAACGTCCACGGATATTTAAGGTTCTGAGTGTTTGGTTCAGATTTGGTGTTCTCCAGACCGCCTTGATTTCAACGTTCACGATTGGTTGATTTTGTCTGGTCCGGAACAAATCTGAACCAATCATATGTTTGGTTCAGATTTTGTCCCGTATTGACCAGCCTTGGTTTGGCCCAAACATAGATGTCTATAAATGACTTATTTTCAACTTTCATTCAGAACCGAAAATTAACCTGATTTCAAACTTCCGGAAAATACATATTTTTCAACATCCGGAAAAGATGCATTTTCAATGTCCTGGAAATATGTATTTTAAATATACAGAAAATATATTTTCATCTTTCATTCAATAACCTAAATTGAACCCAACTTCTGGAAAATACGTCCTTTAGACGTCATTTTGCTTACTGGAACTATTCTAGTTTTGCAGGGGAACGCCATTTTTTGGTCTTGCCTAAAGGCGGCAGAATCAGTGTTACTATCAACTCATAGTGCAGCCCAATCAGCCACGCAAAACAGTGTTGAGTGGCAGCAAATCTGTCCAATTAGCTAAGTCGCTTTCCATACACCCACTCCTTTCGAAACACCTACTCGCCCAAACTCCGGTCGCCATATCGAGTTGCAGCTACCCATTCGTGAGTTAGCGCCTACAAAAAGACGCCATTACTATGTCTCTCCATGGGCGTAGTCCTTCTTCCCAACATAATGGCCCTAAAACTACATCTCCCACGGCGCACAACTGTAGACCTGAAACTGTATTCCTCATAATCGATGATCTCAACTTAGTTTCCTCTCTAGTGGCATGAAGTAGGCTAGCTGGTGGAATATAGGTACCGGGGCTATGGAGCGAGCTGAAAATACTATCTGATAACGGTATCCGCTGAACTTTTTGTTCACATCAAAAAGTTGAGGACCCAACACAGCCATGCAGTTCAAATACAGAAGGCACTGATTTATTTTTATATGCTTTTCTGTTGTCCTTCAAGTGCTGGCCAAGATGTCTGTGGAGGAACAGGAATATCCAGAGGCGACTCTGGTTGCAGAGGCCGGGCCGCAGTGGTTTCGGGCGGAATTAGAACGCCTATCCCGGGAGTTGAGCGAGACGACTCATGAGAAGATCCAGGCGGCGGAATACGGGCTTGCGGTGCTCGAAGAGAAGCAACTGCTCAAACAGCGGTATGATGAGTTGGAGACTGAGTTCGAGAGCGTTCGGCAGGAACTCGACCAGCTGAAGGAGGTAGTCAGGTCACAACATTCCACTACACATTTGTCAATTTGACTGTCAAAGCGCGCCCATTTAACTTCGTAACCGTTAATGGCTAAAAGAGTACAGTAATGAGTGTACGTTTCTCATTCGATTCAGGCTCGCTATGCTATGTTGCATTACTTTGTCGAAGGTTTTAAATTCAATTCGGCTGTGCTGTTATAAGGGACAGTTCGACATTTACTGGGGTGGGGGGGGTGCATAGCTGGAGGAAGATGATTTGAGTAGGGGGTGCTGTGTGTGGGGTAGAAAAAAAACATTATAATAGCAGGCTAACAGTAAAATACAATTCCAAATGTAATGAGTAGCCTAAGCATAGGACAATATTCAATAAGAGTAGTCACTGCAGCTTAAAGTGAATTGAAATACATTTGCCAAAGTATATAATTAAGTGCTCCATGCCTAGTTGGGAAGCCCTCAATTTGCGGTTTTTGAGATGTGGCTGTTGGGTGAAAAGCAATGCATCTAAAAATATGTGTGAAGATATTGTGTCTTCAGTATAATTTGAAATGTTAAGAGAAGAAGGGGAGGGGTGTGTGTGACAAAGAGAGGCCAGCATCCCGGAGTCGCCTCTTCAATGATGACATTGAGACTGGTGTTTTGCGGGTACTATTTAATGAAGCTGCCAGTTGATGACTTGTGAGGTGTCTGTTTCTCAAACTAGACACACCTAATGTACTTGTCCTCTTGCTCAGTTGAGCACCGGGGCCTCCCGATCCTCTTTCTACTCTGGTTAGAACCAGTTTGCGCTGTTCTGTTCTGTACATAGCGTTGTACGAGATCTTCAGTTTCTTGGCAATTTCTCACATGGAATAGCCTTCATTTCTCAGAACAAGAATAGACTGACGAGTTTCAGAAGAAAGTTCTTTGTTTCTGGCCATTTTGAGCCTATAATCAAAACACACAAATGCTGATGCTCCAGATACTCAACTAGTTCATCGAAGGCCAGTTTTATTGCTTCTTTAATCAGAACAACACTTTTCAGCTCTGCTAACAAACGTGCAAAATGGTTTCTAATGATCAATTAGCCTTTTAACTCACCACAACTAATAATCTGAGCATGTCAAAATTATCTTCACCTCACACAGTAAGTCAACATAGGCAGTCATTTAAAAAAAATCAGTTGTGAATGATGAAATTTCCTCACAGTATTTGAAAATGTCATCCTCCGAGGATCCCATACATCCAGTGGAAACATCATAAAATACCCTACCTGAACACATGTCCCTTTGTGCAAAAACAGCTGTCTGTCCAGAGCTCACTGAAGCAGATTACTCTGAAGACCTAGGATAGGATAAGTAATCCTTCTCACCCCCCCCCCCCCTCTTAAATGATTTAGATGCACTATTGTAAAGTGGCTGTTCCACTGGATGTCAGAAGGTGAATTCACCAATTTGTAAGTCGCTCTGGATAAGAGCGTCTGCTAAATGACTTAAATGTAATGTAATGTTAAATGTAAAGGCCCAGAATAGGCTAGTTGATACAATGTTGCAAGTTCGCAAGCAACAGCATAGGGCCAGACCTTATATATATATATATATATATCTCTCACTGGTGCTGAACCCAGTCAGACATAAAGAAAGGGAGGCAGGCCTGCAGAGTATCTATAAAGAGATGAAAGAACCTGCATTTTCATCTGGACATATGTCTTCTTTATGTATTTTTACTTAGTTGACAATGGAAGTTGTAGGCCTTCTGCTACATTTGCCTAGGCCATCTCTATTTTTATTTAGCCGCCAATGGCTCACGGTGAATCAATGTATCTAAATGGCAGAGGCTGGTGCTCTTGCATTAGTGGAATTTTAACTTTCAGATTTGTATAATTTGTGTTATTAACCACGTGACAATGATTTTGAGTAACGAAAATGTTGTTATTAAAATGAAACCGTTTCACGAAAGTGTGCATATTAAAATCATAAATGTCATGCAGGTCGGTAGAAATGGTAGGATACATTGTAAGCTTCTGCATACGTGAAACTCATACATAACACACACGCCTAAGAACAGACTATTGTTAAGAGCGCACATTTCTTTGTACTGCATAATTACAACGTGTTTGTGTGAGAGCGATAAGGAGAGGGGTGTTGTAACTAAGATTGTGCGTATTAAAACTGAGCAAAAAATGGACAGCTGTGTGGAGAAAAGCACTCACCTCTATCCAGCACCAGCGGGTGGAAAGCACCACTAGCTGGGCAATCCCCCAGCACTCTGTTGCTTGCCATGGAGCAGGCCTGCGAGCTGAGGAGGCGAGAGAATGCCATGTTCCTTATTTGATATTGTTCCCTTTTCGCCATGTTTAGAATGGTAAACTAATAGAAAACAGAAGTGTGGAACTAATTGTGAGCACTGCTTCAGATCACTTGATATCCACTACAATTGGGAGAAAAGAGAGGGGGAGAGATAGACCCGACTTAACTCAAAGTAAACTGTATATTGCAAAGCAGAGGGTGTGTCCATAATCCTACAACTGAATAGATAAGAGCATACCGCTTACAAAACAGAGCTGAGAGCTCTCCATGCAGAATGGGCCCCATATATAATTATCCCATGTTTTTTATCTCTCTCCCCTACCCGAATCCCATTATCATTTATGTCAAGAATGCAACAGAAAACACACATTCTTACTGGGGAGGGGGTGGGCTGGTCTAACCCGAGGTGTCATCAAAACAAAGTGCCCCCTCCCCAAGGACCATCGTGGTATCGGCTTGAGGGGGAATATATGACTATAAACGAAGAGAATTCTCTTAGGAGGTAATACCATTGGTATTTGATTGAGGGGTATTCTAGGTCGGGTGAACAAAAGGACTTGAGTTTCTGTATGCTTTCACAATCACACAATGAGTAGTTAGTCATGAAACAGACATCCCCACCTTTGTTCTTCTCAGAGAGTTCTTTATTCTTGTCTGCACGATGTACTGAGAATCCAGATGGCTGTATGGACCGGGACTGTATATCCCGAGAGAGCCATGTTTCCGTGAAACAGAGTATGTTACAATTCCTGATATCTCTCGGGAAGGAGATCCTCGCCCTGAGCTCGTCTACGTTATTGTCCATGGACTGTACATTAGCGAGTAACATACTCTGATGCGGCGGATGGTGTGCACGCCTCGAGTCCGACTAGAAGTCCAGTCTGAATACCTCTTCTATGCCGGCAGTGTTTTGGAGTAGCCTCTGGAATAAGTTCAATTGCCCTAGGGGGAATGAACAAAGGATCCAATTTAGGAAAGTTGTATTCCTGGTCGTAATGCTGGTGAGTTACCGCTGCTCTGATATCCAAAAGTTATTTCCGGCTGTATGTAATAACACAAAAAATGTAGTAATACAAAATAACAATAACAAGGCTACAGTGGGGAGAACAAGTATTTGATACACTGCCGATTTTGCAGGTTTTCCTACTTACAAAGCATGTAGAGGTCTAATTTTTATCATAGTTACACTTCAACTGTGAGAGACGGAATCTAAAACCAAAATCCAGAAAATCATATTGTATGATTTTTAAGTAATTAATTTGCATTTTATTGCTATATTAGTGGGTGAACAGGGAGTACAGGAGGGGACTAAGCACACACTCCTGAGGGGCCCCTGTGTTGAGGGTCAGCATGGCGGATGTGTTGTTGCCTACCCTCAACACCTGGGGACGGCCCATCAGGAAGTCCAGAATCCAGTTGCAGACCAGCCTTTCAAAGCATTTCATGGCTACAGATGTGAGTGCTACGGGATGGTAGGCATTTAGGCAGGTTACCTTGGCGTTCTTTGGCAGAGGGACTATGATGGTCTGCTTGAAACATGTAGGTGTTACAGACTGGATCAGGGAGAGGTTGAACATGTCAGTGAAGACCCTTGCCAGCTGTTCAATGCATGCTCTGAATACACACCCTGGTAATCCGTCTGGCCCTGAGACCTTGTGAATGTTGACCTGTTTAAAGGTCTTACTCACATCAGCTACGGAGAGCGTGATCACAGTCGTTTGAACAGCTGGTGCTCTCATGCATGGTTCAGTGTTGCTTGCCTCGAAGCAAGTATAGAAGGTATTTAGCTCATCTGGTAGGCTTGCGTCACTGGGCAGCTCATGGCTGGGTTTCCCTTTGTAATCCGTGATAGTTTGCAAGCCCTGCCGCATCAGAGCCGGTGCAGTAGGATTCAATCTTAGTCCTGTATTGACACTTTGCCTGTTTGATGGGGGTTAGCTTCTTCCAAAATCAAGTTTCTCTTGGTAACAGCAGATAATCCCTTCCAGGATAAACAGTCTTGCTGTCTAATTTGTTATGTGCGTGGAGCAAACTGTGAGTAGTATTTTTGAGTTACTTGTATAGTTTAGGTCAGAAACTGTATAAAATGTTCGCAATGCACTTGTTAGCATTTAATTATCATTCTCTGAGATTTTACATGTACTTGTTAGCAACAAATTTTCCACCGACAGGTTTCTGTGCAAATGCACCACACAACCAATAAACAAAGCATTGGGCACACTAACATCATGGTTTGCATTTTCAACACCACAATAAATAGACTATAGCCATATTTGCACGGGACTAGTATTACCAGAGAATGTTGGTTATGTAATTATTACGGCAGAATGTCCATTATTCCAGAGGACTATTCGGACGGGATTCGTTTTTTTCCAAACTGCCCCCTGTAATTAATATTTTCTATAAATGAACCATTATGATGGAAGCCTGGAGGTTTTTATTCTAGAAGTGATATTTCAACATGTCCAGGCGATTCCAGGCGACACTGAACTTGAGCACCCAAGTTTCTAAACCATACCAAACTTGTCATTTCCAAAAGTTTAGCCCAGTTGGAATGCTGCTTTGCGACCTATTAACAGCAAGGGTTGCATTAAATAGGCACAACATTTTCTTTATTATTTACAGATTTGGCGATGTTCAATTCATTGGCACAAAATGTAAACAAAAGCATTCACTGTGAAAGTTGATACATGTAGGCTCTTCATATATATACATTATATACCATTCAAAAGTTTGGTGTCACTTAAAATTTCCTTGCTTTTTTTAAAGAGAAGCACATTTTTGGTCCATTAAAATAACATCAAATTGATTAGAAATTCAGACTAGAGGTCGACGATTATGATTTTTCAACGCCGATACCGATTATTGGAGGACCAAAAGAGCTGATACCAATTAATCGTCCGACTTAAAAAAAATGTTTTTAACTTTTTATTTATTTTTTAAATAAGGTATTTTATTATTATTATTATTTTTTTTTTAAATATATATATTTGTAATAATGACAATACTGAATGAACACTTATTTTAACTTAATATAATACATCAATAAAATGAAACATGTTCAATTTGGTTTAAATAATGCAAAAACAAAGTGTTGGAGAAAGTAAAAGTGCAATATTTGCCATGTAAGAAAGCTAACGTTTCAGTTCCTTGCTCAGAACATGAGAACATATTAAAGCTGGTGGTTCCTTTTAACATGAGTCTTCAATATTCCCAGGTAAGAAGTTTTAGGTTGTAGTTATTATAGGAATTATAGGACTATTTCTCTCTATACCATTTGTATTTCATATACCTTTGACTATTGGATGTTCTTATAGGCACTTTAGTATTGCCAGTGTAACAGTATAGCTTCCGTTCCTCTCCTCGCTCCTCCCTGGGCTCGAACCAGGAACACAACAACAGCCACCCTCGAAGCAGCGTTACCCATGCAGAGCAAGGGAAACAACCACTCCAAGGCTCAGAGCGAGCGAGTGACGTTTGAAACACTATTAGCGTGCGCTAACTAGCCAGCCATTTCACTCCGGTTACACCAGCCTCATCTTGGGAGTTGATATGCTTGAAGTCATAAACAGCGCAATGCTTGACCCACAACGAAGAGCTGCTGGCAAAACGCACGAAAGTGCTGTTTGAATGAATGTTTACACGCCTGCTTCTGCCTACCACCGCTCAGTCAGATACTTAGATACTTGTATGCTCAGTCAGATTATACGCAACGCATGACACGCTAGATAATAGCGAGTAATATCATTAGCCATGTGTAATTAACTAGTGATTATGATTGATTTGTTTTTTATAAGGCAAGTTTAACACTAGTTAGCAACTTAGCTTGGCTTACTGTATTCGTGTAACAGGCTAAATTGTTACGCGAATGCAGTAAGCATTCGCGTAGCATTTGCACTCCTTGTGGAGTGCAACAAGAGGCAGGTCGCTATTGTGTTGGACTAGTTAACTGTAAGGATGCAAGATTGGAACCCCCGAGCTGACAAGGTGAAAATCTGTTGTTCTGCCCCTGAACGAGGCAGTTAACCCACCGTTCCTAGGCCGTCATTGAAAAAAGAATGTGTTCTTAACTGACTTGCCTAGTTAAATAAAGATTAAATAAAGGTGTAAAAAAATAAATCTTCAAAATCGGTGTCCAATAATACAGATTTCCAATTGTTATGAAAACTTGAAATCGGCTCTAATTAATCGGCCATTCCGATGAATCGGTCGACCTCTAATTCAGACGCCTCAAAAATCCTCAACTGGCAGCTTCATGAAATACTACCCGCAAAACACCAGTCTCAACGTCAACAGTGAAGAGGCGACTTCGGGATGCTGGCCTTTTAGGCAGAGTTGCAATGAAAAAGCCATATCTCAGACTGGCCAATAAAAATAAAAGATTAAGCTGGGCAAAAGAACACAGGCACCGGACAGAGGAACTCTGTGGTTTTAGCGGATGCAACAGGTCAGCACCTCAGTAGTAAATGTCAGTTGGCTTTTCAATTGGGGAACGTTTTGAGCTGGGTGTCTCATGTCTTCACTGTCCTTTCATGAGCAATGATGCACCTGGGCTCCGCTATCTATCAGCTATTCCAATTTGTTCTTGTGGATTCATATAAAAAAATGTATGCAGCGTTGAATGCTTTAATGTGTGGTATGATTTCTAGTTAGTCTATTGCAGATCTTGACAAATGATACACCTCCCAATGTTGTCACTATGAATAGTACATTTAGCACAGGATAGGCTGTTAGACTGGGAGACTATACAAACCTGTGGTATAGTAAAAGTTAGCACATGGAAAAGTGTAGTGCATTAGGGAAGTACCAAAACACCTTTATATAGGGGTGGTGCACTCACAGATGAGGAAATGTGTCTAGGATGTAAGAAATTATATAGTATAACCAGCAAAAGAGCGAATGTAAAACAGGGAAAAAACACACTACCCTTCTGTGTGCCCAATAAAAAAAACACACAACCCTCCCGAAAGCAAAAAAAAAAAGAAGCTAATTAAATCGAGTTGGGGAGGAAACTGACACCTTTGCAGCCTGAATGGAGGATGTTGTATGTACCAGCCGGTCCATGGGTGACACGAGTGTATTACCAGCTGGGCTGAGGGTGTCGACACCTAGGGGTAATACGGCATCAGGATGAGCTCTCTAGGGGTCTCGGTGCTAGAAGCTTGTTAGCCTACTTTAATAACATCAAAGTTGGCCTACTGTGATAAAAGATGAGGAAAACATTCAAAAAGACAGAACACTAACTTCAGGCAAGAGTGTAGATGTTTTCAGATGTTTACAAACACATACGTGTGTCTGTGTTAGTATTATTTGGGAAAATGTGGGTGATATTTGAATATCCTTTTTAAAGTTATTATCTCTGCATGACATCTATCAGCAATAACCTACACCAGTCCCAACTTGCTCTTTGTTTGACAGTGGAAATTGCTGTGGTGGAGGCCAGTACTATATTTAATGCCAGTCAGCCCCATGCTGACTTTGCCTCTGCCAGAGAATGGTTTCCCTGCCTCAGGCTTCTCCAATGGGAGAACAGCAGTCGAGTTGCTTGGCTGGTTTTGATCAGATTTGCCCAAATGCTTTAGTCTTCTCTCTGAGAGACTAGGGCCTCTATCTTGTGAATCCTGTTGCAGTTTATCCCTGCGTCATAGGGGCTAGTACCCACTGTTGAAAAGAGCTTGAGTCCAGAGGCCAAGCTCGGTCCAGCCCATGTATTTATGAAATTTAAGGGGATTTTAGTCACCCTGAAGCATGTGTGTCCCTCTCCCAACAAAATGGCTTGCAGTAAACTGAAATAAACTGTTAGGCTATGTGTTAGAGCTAAGCAACAACATTCTCACAGAATTCTGACTACGGTGCTCTAGCAGAATGACAGCATTTATAGCCACACAAGCACAACTGGTTATCATGGCAACTTCACTAGCATTGTTTATGTTTACCTGATTATTTCTATCAAGAGTAGCTCATTTGTGACCCGATTCAGAAAACAAGGGGCATGTCGCAACTTCACAGGAGAGCCGTTTGAACGTATTTATTTGATTTTTTTTTTTAATCAAAATGCGTTTTTTGGCAGAAATGCCTTCTAGAACATGTGAACTTTCATGTGCCTTAATAACAAACTTGTATGCCATCTGTTAATACAAATACAATTCTTAAATTACGAGCCTTGTTGGTTAAGCCACAGAAAAAGCGAGTAACCTTCCCACTGAACATGATTGGCTGAGATAATGAGTGGGCTAGACATGCCGAGAGATGAGTTCGGATTAGTCTGCCATATAGAAGGCTTCTGTCTATTTGAGCTCGTCAGTCAGTGTTGGTAATCCTGTTGAACGTGGTTCTTTAAAAAATGTATTGTGTAGTGGAGCTGCATAAGTGGGTTCTCCACTTTCTGGAGGATCAAGTTTTGAAATCAGTGGAATTAGAGTATGATAGCTAAAGAGTTTGAGAAAACACCTGTCTCTGGATTACATCTTCAAACTAAGGGCAACCGTGGTATGGCGTTCCTGACAGGCATGATGATGTATACAGGTAAGATAGTCAAGCGACAGCTCGCTACATTTTCAGATATTACACGTTACTAATTTTGACAAAGTGGTTTCATTTCAAGCTAAAGTGTACTGTTAGCTAGCTATCTAATGTTAGCTGGCTGGCTCCCAAGCTGACGTTATTATTAGTTTCCCAGGGCCATTTGCTTTTCTAGTTAGAGCCTAATCAATTTAATCAAATTTATTTAGAAAGCCCTTTTCACATCAGCCAACGTCACAAAGTGCTGTGCAGAAACTCAGCCTAAAACCCCAAACAGCAAGCAATGCAGATGTAGTAGCGCAGTGGCAAAGAAAAGTTCCCTAGGAAGAAATCTAGAGAGAAACCAGGCTCTAAGGGGTGGCCAGTCCTCTTCTGGCTGTGCCGGGTGGAGATTGAACGTTTATAATGGAACATGGCCAAGATGTTCAGCTTAAAACGTTCATAGATGACCAGCAGGGTCAGATAATAATAATAATTAGAGGTCGATCGATTTATGATTTTTCAACGCCGATAACGATTAATCGGACAATTTTTATATATATATTCGTAATAATGACAATTACAACAATACTGAATGAACAATGAACACTTTTATATTAACTTAGTATAATACATAAAATCTATTTAGTCTCAAATAAATAATGAAACATGCTCAATTTGGTTTAAATAATGCAAAAACACGGTGTTGGAGAAGAAAGTAAACGTGCAATATGTGCCATGTAAGAAAGCTAACGTTTAAGTTCCTTGCTCAGAACATATGAAAGCTGGTGGTTCAATATTCCCAGTTAAGAAGTTGTAGTTAGTATAGGAATTATGACGCGTTGGCAATTTCTCTCTATCCCATTTGTATTTCATATAACTGACTATTGAATGTTCTAATAGGCACTTTAGTATTGCCAGCCTAATCTCAGGAGTTGATAGGCTTGAAGTCATAAACAGCGCTGTGAAGCAAGCATTGCTCAGAGCTGCTCGAAAATGCAGTAAAGTTTGAATGAATGCTTATGTGCCTGCTGCCTCCTACCACCGCTCAGACTGCTCTATCAAATCGTAGACTTAATTATAATATAATAAACACAGAAATTCGAGCCATTAATATGGTCAAAAATGGAAACTATCATTTCGAAAACAAAATGTATATTCTTTCAGTGTAATACGGAACCGTTCCGTATTTTATCGACCGGGCCGCAACCCTAACTCTAAATATTACTGTTGCATTGCACAACCTTCAATGTTATGTCATAATTATGTAAAATTCTGGCAATTTAGTTCGCAAAGAGCCAGGCGGCCCAAAATGTTGATTATACCCTGACTCTGCTTGCAATGAACGCAAGAGAAGTGAAACAATTTCCCTAATTAATATTGCCCGCTTACATGAATTACTTTTAACTAAATATGCAGGTTTAAAAAATATACTTCTGTTTATTGATTTTAAGATTGGCATCGATGTTTGTGGTTAGGTACATTCGTGCAACGATTGTGCTTTTTTTTGCGGTAGAGAGAGAGTCCAAAACAGCAGGTCCAGGACAAGGTAGCACATCCAGTGAACAGGTCAGGGTTCAATAGCTGCAGGCAGAACCTTTGAAACTGGAGCAGCAGCATGACCAGGTGGACTGCGGACAGCAAGGATTCATCAGGCCAGATAGTACTGAGGCATGGTTCCAGGGCTCAGGTCCTCCGAGAGAAGAGCGAGAGAAAGATTGATTGAGAGAGAGAAATAATTAGAAGGAGCATACTTAAATGCACACAGGACACCGGATAAGACATGAGAAATACTCCAGATATAACAGGCTGACCCCGACACATAAACTATTGCAGCATAAATACTGGAGGCAGGAGGAGAGAGACACTGTGGCCCTGTCCGACGATACCCCCGGACAGGGCCAAACAGGCAGGATATAGCCCCACCCACTTTGCCAAGGCACAGCCCCCACACCACTACAGGGATATCTTCAACCACCATCCTACTACCCTGAGACAAGGCCAATTATAGCCCACGAAGATCTCCTCCACGGCACGAACCCGAGGGGGGGCGCCAACCCAGACGGGACGATCACTTCAGTGACTCAACCCACTCAAGTGATGCACCCCTCCTGTTAGCTAGCTGTCATTGAACCTGGTTGGTTTGCTCCGAGCACTGTGGCATTGTTCATTGTTGTTTAACTAGCTAACGTTAGCTGGCTGGCTCGTTAGCTAACGTTACGTGACGTGTGTACAACGCCCGTTGAATATGGCCAGAGTCAGTAAATGTCTGCGAAAAAGCGTTATGAAATTGTTGTCAGCAGAGCTGGTTAGGCTGATTTCATGTTATCCAGAGTTAGACAAATCATCGGCCAGAGCGTCAGGTGTGCGCTCCAAGAACGAAACGAGATGGGTGGGGCTAAATCTTGAACTATGCTGAATGGGTGTAGACAAAGAGGAGCTCTTCACGAGATACCAAAACATTCAAAAGTGAGTTTACAAGTTGATCAACTTTCAAAGCAGAATAACTTTCCCATTGTTCCTCAAATGCAGTGTATGATATCCCATTTTGTAGCTCTGAGTCTCTACTTTTAATATTTCAAATTTCATAGACCGAATCCAGGTGGTGAGTCACATTTCAGTTGTCATTAATCTGAAGCATATTGATGTTAAATCCACTCCAATGTATCTAATATCTGAATACATTGTAGACAGCCTCAATATTGAACTTTGTGTGAGAGACAGAGTGAAATAAAAGAGCATGAGTTTCCAGGCCATTCATCAAGCATGTCTGTCCCTTGTATTGTATGTGTACCTCAATATTCTCTCTCTCTCTCTCGCTGACACACACAGCCTATGTTCTTACTCACAGACACTTGACATGGCTTGACACTTGTCCTCTTGTTAAACAAGGAGAATTTAGATTTAAGTTGTCCCAATGGACAAGTAAAAAAAAAATCCCAATATCAAACAATTGCTTCGATCAGATTTGGATCAGAGGTGCTAACATTGGAAACATATTCAAATCTATTTTTCATAAGCCCATACATAAATAAAAAAGCCTACATGTCAAAGTGTAGGTGATACGCATATCGGCTACAGCCTCATGTCCAAACCGATGCTGACATGAGGCGCAAGAAAATGTTGCCAAACACTAATGAGACTTTTAATTGTATAAATATAGGCTAAATGCCAGTGATGTTTGACAAATATAATGAAGGGTAATTCACTTTTTAACGTCTAAAGGCTTGATTCTGTCGACATACTCTAGGCACGGTTCGTTCAGCTCAAATGGTCATGAGAGTGAAGGACAGTGCCTGTTGCGCTCCCCACATCACCCACCTTGAATCTGAGCGAAGGGGGTCAGTATTATGAAACAATTGAACCATAAACAGGATGTTTTATGTCATTTATAAAGACATTTGGTCGTAATTGTAATGTTACCCTTTTAAGTGAAATATGTTTTAGGCTACGAAGGGTGGCCAACCATTCTCCAGGAGAGCCTTAAATGCCAGTGTTACATTTTGAGACAGGCTTGAATATGCAAAGTTGCCAATAGGCAGGGTGTAGCCTACATTTTTGTCTGATTCTCTATGCTAAATAATATAGTAATTCATTTTATGTTGTAAAGTGGATCCTTGCGTCATACAATGATGTAAAGATTGTGTTAGAGAGAGAACATTTTTGGGGGACAAGTGACTTGAGCTTTAGGACCCCAAAAAGATCTGTCCTACTTGTCCAAAGGACAAGTGCCTAAAAAAATTGTCAAGCCCTGCTTAATTGTTTGGGTAAGCCATTCAACTGTCCTCTAATCTTTTCTAAATAGCCCTAAATAAAGGTCTAAATCTAAATCTCCCGCTGAGTTCAGGAGGATCTATCCTTTCATGGCCTGGACCTGGGAATATGCCAAGAGCAGAGGGGGCGGGGGGACTTAGACTTGTGGGACTTGTAGTGTCATTGAGAATTGGATCTATTTTTCTTCTCAGTAGCTCACCAGGACCAGGACCAGCATCAGAGGGTATGGGGCCACCATCATGCCTCTGCTAATTGAACTAGCCTACATCAGAATGAAAAACAGACTTCTTTATTCAGATACATTGCACTACTTTCACTATGTACTGTGATTTGGTGTGAAAACAAAGAAAAAAACAAAGTTGAATGCATTGTTGTACAACGGACTAGTTGTTTCCCTTGATTTTGAGAAAGAGGGAGAGAGGCGGCAGATGGCATATGGGTAGAACCAAGCTAGTAGGCTCACCTCACTCTTGTAAACGCACTTCTTTACAACCGAAACAGTTCGGAGCAGTTCATATTACTATGACGTTTTGGTTCGTTTTGTTTTTTTGGGCTGTTTGTGCACACATTATTCTCGAGGCAAGCTGAAGTTGGTAGCCGAAGTCTACACCCCCTCGCCGGCGAATGGTCAACCGTAGGGATTCTTCAACGACTCGTCCTCACGCAGTTTTTCACTTGAGAAATACGGCATCAAACGTCCTAGTCAGATGCAAAATTGCGTGACTAAGATCTCCTCGGCAAAAACGCCAAAATGAATGATAGATTTCGGATTTCTTGTAGAGGAATTCTGACTAACGCTACGGCGTCTCAAAATGGACAAAGTACTATTGCCGCTTTTTTCTTGTTTTTCATGTTAAGGTTGGCGCCGAACTGAAGCATGCTAACACCTTTACACACATTCCCACACTAGCACCCTCTCCATCCTTGAATTCCCAGGTCAGCAAAACCATAGCTTAGTTAACACATCTTCATATGCTGACCTTTACGTGAACTGCTTACAGTACGTCTGTGTCGGATTGTCTGTCCCTGTGAAACATGGATGCACATACACTCACACACTGAGTGTACGTTAGGTACGTGGACATGGGTTTAGACACAGGTGGAGGTAGTTAAGACTAAGCTCCTCATGTCTCAGACAGACGTGTCTCCCGCCTCCCTTCGACTCTACTGCTCCAAACACACTTCGGGAACTTGTAGGGGAAAAAAGGAGGAAGGGAAGCGCTGCTAAGGTACACAGTAGTAGGTTTTGGAAGACAGAAGCTGCTAAGGTACACAGTAGTAGGTTTTGGAAGACAGAAGCTGCTAAGGTACACAATAGTAGGTTTTGGTAGACAGAAGCTGCTCTTTGGTAAAACGGGTAAATTGGTCATCAAAAAGGAGGATCAAGGCACTCTTCATATAATCAATTAAAACGAAGAGTGCCTTGGGCTTCTTTTTTTATTACCTTTTTTTAATGACACTTCAGGAACTATAGGGCTTCCGAGTGGCGCAGCAGTCTAAGGCACTGCTTCTCATTGATGGAGGTGTCACTACAGAACCTGGTTCGATTCCAGGCTGTATCACAACCTGCCGTGATTGGGAGTCCCATAGGGCGGCGCACAATTGGCCCAGCGTCGTGAGGGTTTGGCCGGGGCAGGTCGTCTTTGTAAATAAGAATTTGTTCTTAACTGACTTGCCTAGTTAAATACAGGTTAAATTAAAAAAAATCTAATAAATAAACTATTGGACAGTGCAACAACAGGCCTAGGTTTGCAATATTCCAGGAACTTCCCCAAAATCCCTAGCTGTGCATAAATCCTGGTTGGAGGATTCCCAACTGGAATTTCTGGAAAACCTAAGAGTTTTGGGAAAGTTACTTTTGCAACCCTACCAGAAACTTTGGGACAGGCCTCTAATAAATGACAGGCCTTTAATGTTTGTATTTCTAGGCCTGATTATTTAATCAATTGTCACATATCTGATCTGGAGTCCAACACATGACATGTCAGAGAGTGTATCCGACAAAGTATAAAGTATCACAGTGGTGAGATGCATAGCCCCAGATACTGAAGAACATTAGAATCATGCTTGACAAAGCCAATGAACACCGTGCCTCAATGGAAGCCCCGCCTTCCACATTTGATACACCCAAAGCACGGATTCATTCATTAAATTCTTTCACTCTTCACTTCGACCTAAGCAGAACAATTTCACACATTCTTTAAAATAAACATGGGAATACGAAATCTGTCAGGCTTAATCCAACCATTTCCTGTTAGCGAAAGTTCTAATAGTTCTCCTAATTTGAGTTTGACAAAACAAGCAAGTATAGTTTAAGAGAATCATTGTACCATCTAAATCGCTGTGCAATGGCTTTTCCATAACCATAATCATCTGTTTTAATCTGGTGTACAAAACCGAAAGTAAAAGATGCAAAAACTAAATTTAAGAACGGGAACCATAGAAATAGTGCAAATGACACAGATCTACTGCTTCTTAGACTTGCTTTCAATGACAGATCTATAACACACATTGACAGATCTATAACACTCATTTCTAAATTTGGTCTGGTCACCCAAAAAGTTAGATATTGCAGGTTTAAAGGAAAACTCCATCCAAACACTGCTTCTGTATTTTGAAACTTGAATATCTTGAAAACTTGATTGCTGACATACAAAACATTTCCTGGTTCCCAGAAGGGGTGACTTTGCATCCCTCTTTAGACAAGCAATTCAGGGTCTACAAATCCAGAATGCTTACCAACAGCAGGTTGTTACAGTCAGTGGGATTGGAGGTGAACCATCAACTAGAAGGACGCGTACTTTAATATGGTCATATATCCCCCTCACAGGAAATTCCTGAGTTTCCATTTTGATGCTGCAGCGTATGAGTTTCCCGGTGCTCCCTTTAGGGCTTTCCCTCTCGCCTCACACTTTCACCAAAGTTGAAGTACTACTCCCTTCACAGAACAGCGCAAACTGGCTCTAACCAGAATAGAAAGAGTATTGGGAGTCAGAGTTGCAAAGAAAAAGCCATATTTCAGACTGGCCAATAAAAATAAAATATTAAGATGGGCAAAAGAACACAGACACTGGACAGACGTTGAGACTGGTGTTTTGTGGGTACTATTTAATGAAGCTTCCAGTTGAGGACTTGTGAAGCATCTGTTTCTCAAACTAGACACTCTAATGTACTTGTCCTCTTGCTCAGTTGTGCACCGGGGCCTCCCACTATTTCTATTCTGGTTAGAGCCAGTTTGCGCTGTTCTGTGAAGGGAGTAGAACACAGCGTTGTACAAGATCTTCAGTTTCTTGGCAATTTCTCGCATGGAATAGCCTTCATTTCTCGGAACAAGAATATACTGACGTGTCAGAAGAATGTCTTTGTTTCTGGCCATTTTGAGCCTGTAATCGAACCCACAAATACGAATGCTCCAGATACTCAACTCGTCTAAAGAAGGCCAGTTGTATTGGTTCTTTTAATCAGCACAACAGTTTTCAGCTGTGCTAACAATTACAAAAGGGTTGTCTGATGATCAATTATCCTTTTAAAATTATAAACTTGGATTAGCTAACACAATGTGCCATTGGAACACAGGAGTGATGGTTGCTGATAATGGGCCTCTGTACGCCTATGTAGATATTCCATAAAAAAATCAGCCGTTTCCAGCCACAATATTCATTTACAACATTAGCAATATCTACACTGTATTTCTGATCAATTTGATGTTATTTTAATGGACAAAAAAGTGATTTTTCTTTCAAAAACAAGGACATTTCTTAGTGAACCCAAACTTTTGAACGGTAGTGTACATAGATACATACATGCATACTGAATGCACCTACAGTAGAAACGACAACACGATATACAGAAAATAAGGAACTTATTTTGATAGTAACACGCACATGTCCAAAGTTATTATTTGTAAGGAAAACCACAAGGAAAGCCATGCGAGCGCCAGCCAGAAAATGTTCCAATTCGTGCGAGACTGCGCAAATGTTTGCATACTTGATCTGCGCAAACATTGGTGAAGTACATGGGCAATTCTCGAAAAGAGAAGTTTGTCCGGCTCCGTAAAGCCTCAAACATAAATTGTCCACAACGCTGAAATAGGCAACTTCTATGTGGATTATTGAGGAGGCGGAACACACCTCAATTCAAACTGTTGTAAGAAAATACAAATTTGAGAAAATAATTTGAAATTGACAAGTTGAAACATAGATAATTAGCAGGCAGCGCGTGTTAACTGTCCTGTTGCGTAATAATCACATTTTGGAACAGTGAGTGCGTTTTGACATCACGTGCATAAAACAACTCCCGCTGGGGCGACCATTAGAGATATTTGGAACTCACATATGAAAAAGTTAAAGGGTTGCCTGTAGGAGATATTTGTGCTGCAGCGAGTTGGGTGTGCTTACAGCTGGGACAGGAGTGGGTCATTAGGCAGCGTGCAGATTGTGCAACACCCAGGTACCGCATGTTTTCCTGTCGGGTTGGCACTCTGGGTTGTCTGCCGTGGGCCCTGCTTCGGGCTTGATTTCAAATCCCCATAGTTGTGTTGTAGTGAGTTGATCGACTGAAAGGGAACATACTATAATGACTATAACTACTGTTCCCTGAAGGAGGGAAACGAGGTACAGCACAAGTTCAGCCCCACTCTGCCCAGTTCTGGGCTATGTGAAGAGTGGTACTGAATTGAAGGAATTAATCTGTGCCTCAGTTTAATTACCTGTGGAAGGCGGGGCTTTCATTGAGGCACGGTGTTCATTGGCCTTGCCAGGCGTGCGTGATTCTAATGTTCTTCGGGTTAGGGCACGCAAACTCCCTATAGCTCTGTTGTACCTCCTTTTCCTCCAGGGAAGAGTAGTTGTAGTCATAACTGTATGTTTTTTCTGGGTCGTTACTGTAGTACATTTAGCATTGTCAGGTGACATGTTGACTGGCTCTCTATGAATGAATCACGTATGCCTGCACATGGCTACTCACGACGTACTCGTATCCTGATCCCTTTGTAGAGGTGATAGGTGGAGGTCTTAGCTGTTCTCTGTCTGATACACAGCTAAGCCTGTCTGATCCTGGGCCAAACCGGTGTCCGTGTCTGAAATCTGGCTTGCCTACTACCTACTTAAACTGCATACTGTGTACTAATCATACTACATATTATTTATAATATACTGTTTAGTAAAAATTAATACAGTAAGCAACAAATATCATACTAGGCCCATCCTACTGAGAATGCATCATCCAATGCACAATTGCGTTGATTACCCCCATTCATTCATTTTGGTACAGGCGTCCCTTCAGCTGTTTAGCAGCTGTCAGACACACGTGGGTTCAGAAAGACAATTATTTTCTTCCTCAATAGTGTGCAGCGAATTCTAATAGATGAAAAGCCGCACGGCCACTGTCTCTGTTTGTTTTAGAAAGCAGGGATTGGTTGAAGATCTAGGGTTAGGGCAGGGCAGAGACTAGAGAGCTAAGGTCAGCTTATCCTTCCTGACCAACAGGTGGTATTGGCATGTGTGTGTACTGGCTGGTGAGTCTTCTACCATTTTGGCCCAGTTACAAAGGCATATAGTATATGCCGGGTTATACAATGAGTGTTATTGCGACAGTCTCATATCTAATAACACAATTGATTCACAGCCAAGTTGTAAAGGCTTTTCCGTCAGGCCCTCTAAGCAGATAGGTCTATGGTCCTCTGTAATAGTTTACTCACTAAAAAAAGCCGGAGATGGACAACAATGAGATATTTTGTGTGCTTACCTGCAGACATTATCTGCAGACACACAGATAAGATATAATTGGATGACATTTTTTTGATATAACAAAAGCAATGTACTGTATTGTTTTTTTCAGGTATTATGAATGTGCCATTTGGACATTCCCTGACTGACAGTGTTATGCGTAATGCAGGCTGTGTTAGGATGTTCTCTCTAGGGGCTAGCAAGAGGTCTTCAGGAGCAGCCCCCTTGCGTACATAGGATATGAAGTTCTGATTTCTAATTTTGTATGTCTAGGCTGGGGTCTCTGAACTATTTGACCCATGTAAGCGTGTTTTGTGAATGTGACATGTCTGTTTATGTACATGTGCTTAGTATGTACATTGTGTCTGTCTGGTAATTACTGAGAGCCCTGACATGTGTCCATTAGTGTGCTGTGCGTTTTCTACGGATTATGTGGCTGGATATTTCACCCTTCGAACAAACTTTTTCAAACTTTTTCATACCTTGGGAGTGTTTTTCGCTCGAACTGTGTCCATGTCCCACTGCATTTATTCCGATTATCCATCAATTTTTTTTTCAGAAATAATGGATTACATTTGCGCCAGCTAGCTAATTCTTGCCCAATTGGTAAAAAAAGACTACTGCTACAAATTTGCAACAGAATCAGTTAGCAAATGACGGGTCGAAAGGTGATCTTCATCTAATTCATACAGTGGTGGAAAAAAGTATTTAGTCAGCCACCAATTGTGCAAGTTCTCCCACTTAAAAAGATGAGAGGCCTGTAATTTTCATCATAGGTACACTTTAACTATGACAGACTAAATGAGAAGAAAAAAAATCCAGAAAATCACATTGTAGGATTTTTAATGAATTTATTTGCAAATTATGGTGGAAAATAAGTATTTGGTCAATAACAAAAGTTTATCTCAATACTTTGTTATATACCCTTTGTTGGCGATGACCGAGGTCAAATGGTTTCGGTAAGTCTTCACAAGGTTTTCACACACTGTTGCTGGTATTTTGGCCCATTCCTCCATGCAGATCTCCTCTAGAGCAGTAATGTTTTGGGGCTGTTGCTGGGCAACACAGACTTTCAACTCCCTCCAAAGATTTTCTATGGGGTTGAGATCTGGAGACTGGCTAGGCCACTCCAGGACCTTGAAATGCTTCTTACGAAGCCACTCCTTCGTTGCCCGGGTGGTGTGTTTGGGATCATTGTCATGCTGAAAGACCCAGCCACGTTTCATATTCAATGCCCTTGCTGATGGAAGGAGGTTTTCACTCAAAATCTCATGATACATGGCCCCATTCATTCTTCCTTTACACGGATCAGTCGTCCTGGTCGCTTTGCAGAAAAACAGCCCCAAAGCATGATGTTTCCACCCCCATGCTTGACAGTAAGTATGGTGTTCTTTGGATGCAACTCAGTATTATTTTTCCTCCAAACACGACGAGTTGAGTTTTTACCAAAAAGTTATATTTTGGTTTCATCTGACCATATGACATTCTCCCAATCTTCTTCTGGATCATCCAAATGCTCTCTAGCAAACTTCAGACGGGCCTGGACATGTACTGGCTTAAGCAGGGGGACACGTCTGGCACTGCAGGATTTGAGTTCCTGGCGGCGTAGTATGTTACTGATGGTAGGCTTTGTTACTTTGGTCCCAGCTCTCTGCAGGTCATTCACTAGGTCCCCCCGTGTGGTTCTGGGATTTTTGCTCACCGTTCTTGTGATCATTTTGACCCCACGGGGTGAGATCTTGTGTGGAGCCCCAGATCAAGGGAGATTATCAGTGGTCTTGTATGTCTTCCCTTTCCTAATAATTGCTCCCACAGTTGATTTCTTCAAACCAAGCTGCTTACCTATTGCAGATTCAGTCTTGCAAGCCTGGTGCAGGTATACAATTTTGTTTCTGGTGTCCTTTGACAGCTCTTTGGTCTTGACCATAGTGGAGTTTGGAGTGTGACTGTTTGAGGTTGTGGACAGGTGTCTTTTATACTGATAACAAGTTCAAACAGGTGCCATTCATACAGGTAACGAGTGGAAGACAGAGGAGCCTCTTTAAAGAAGAAGTTACAGGTCTGTGAGAGCCCAAAATCTTGATTGTTTGTAGGTGACCAAATACTTATTTTCCACCATAATTTGCAAATAAATTCATTAAAAATCCTACAATGTGATTTTCTGGATTTTTTTTCTTCTCATTTAGTCTGTCATAGTTGAAGTGTACCTATGATGAAAATTACAGGCCTCTCTCATCTTTTTAAGTGGGAGAACTTGCACAATTGGTGGCTGACTAAATACTTTTTTACCCCACTGTATATACACTGAGTGTACAAAACTTTAGGAACACCTTCCTAATATTGAGTTGCACCACCTTTTTCCCTCAGAATAGCCTCAATTCATCGGAGCATGGACTATAAGGTGTTGAAAGCATTCCACAGAGATGCTGGCCCATGTTGACTCCAATGCTTCCCACAGTTGTCAAGTTGGCTGGACCATTCTTGATTCACACTGGAAACTGTTGAGAGTTAAAATCCCAACAGCGTCACAGTTCTTGACACCTTCAAACCGGTGCGCCTGGCACTTACTATCATACCCCATTCAAAGGCACTTAAATCTTTTGTCTTGCCAATTCACCCTCTGAATGGCACACATACACAATCCATGTCGCAATTGTCTCGAGGCTTAAAAATGATTCTTTAACCTGTCTCGTCCCCTTCATCTTTCATGGAAAGAGTGGGTGCAGGTGTTCCTAATGTTTTTTGTATATTTAGTTTCATCAGACAATTCTTCCTTTTTATAAATATCTCTGCTTTAATCAAAGATTGTGACATCGTTTTAGAGATTCAAATTTGCTTCCGTTTTGACTATGTTCCCGTGGGTTCTTGTGACATGCTAATCTTCCTGTTATTGTTAGTTGTGTCTTGGGGGTATGATCTTTTGACACTCTTTCATTCCTATTTATCCGTAATCATGGTAGTAACCACATTAATGTAGAAGTGTTTAGAAAAACATATTATATTCCTGTTTATAATGAAAGGGACTGCAAAATGACACTACATTGTGTACCATTAATTTCTATTGAGTACAAAATAATCTGAAACGCAACCAAAACAAACTGAAAATGCATCCAACAAGTTTGTAGAGTCACAAGCTTGATATAGTCAATGCATGCTAGGAGTATGGGACCAAATACTAAACTTTTGACTAGTTTATATGTAAGAATCTTTAGGGGTATCAATCATTTTGACCCCTACATTTTTTGAGAGGAAAAAAAAAAACATCTCTTTCTCAGAGCAATTGTATTTGTGTAAAATATATCAGTTAAGAACAAATTTCAATGACAGCCTAGGAACAGTGGGTTAACTGCCTGTTCAGGGGCAGAATGACAGATTTATACCTTGTCAGCTCGGGGATTTGAACTTGCTCGTCCAACGCTCTAACCACTAGGCTACTCTGTCACTTAAGGACAATGAAGTCGAGGTATTGAAGTGGCCAAGCCATGGCCGCAATCCTATTGAAAAGTTGTTGGCAAAACTGAAAATGTGTTTGCGAGTAAGGAGGCCTACAAACCTGACTCAGTTACACCAGCTCTGTCAGGAGGAATGGGCCAGAATTCACCCAACTTATTGTGGGAAGCATGTGGAAGGCTACCCAAAACGTTTGACCCAAGTTAAACAATTTAAAGGGAATGCTACCAAATACGAATTGAGTGTATGTAAACTTCTGACCCACTGGGAATGTGATGAAAGAAATGAAAGCTGGAATAAATCATTCTCTCTACTATTATTCTGACATTTCACATTCTTAAAATAAAGTGGTGATCTAACTGACCTACGACAGGGTATTTTTACAAGGATTAAATGTCAGGAATTTTGAAAAACTGACTTTAAATGTATTTGGCTAAGGTATATGTATACTTCTGACTTGAACTGTATCCGGTGTTGAGTTGTTTAAGTTTACACTGAAAACGATTTACAATCCCAGCAACGATTTAGGGGAAACACTGTGTTGCGAATTTAATAGGAAATGTGACATGGCATTGTGTAGTTCTCTTCATCCCCCTCTCTCTCTACCCCCTCCCCCTTACAGGGAAATATTTTGGTGTGCTCTTGCTATTGACTCAGCCAGACCAAGCAGTGCCTGCCTGCCCACCCAGGCCTCTATTAGTAATGGAACATTTGTCTTGTGAGAACATGTCAGTGGCCTCCTCAGTGCTCAAACTAGCAACCCCTTGGCATAGCTTCAGCCACACTGACTGACATGCCGGGGGATTTGTATACACAGTGCGGAGAAAGAGAGGTTAGATGGACACAAGTGAGGCAGGAGAAGAACCCTGGCTCTGTTGTAGCTGGGATTTTCTTTGACCGTTCTGCTCCAGCGTCCTGTTACATCATCAGTTGGCACATTGTCCCTGGCTGTGTTCCAGATGGCACCTTATTCCCCATAAAGTTCACTACTTTTGGTCAGAGCCCTATGGGCCCCGGTCAAAAGAAGTGAATTATATAGGGAATAGGGTGCCGTTTGGGACGCTGGACCTGTGATGCGGACTGAATGTTCTATAAAGCCCAGGGGTCAACTGTCTGTAGGAATCTCACATTGATATTTTCAGGCCATTTAAAATGTTGTCTTTTACCCTCACTGGCCTTGGACATCTGGGTTATCATGCCTGTTGTCATGTCTTTCTTAACCCTACATGTATCCTTATGCTCTTCTGGTTGTGTTAGATGCATAAAGACACATTTCGGTTGAACGCATTCAGTTGTGCAGCTGACTAGGTAACCCCCTTTCAGTGTTTTCCCCCCAACACGTTACAAAAGTAATGGATTACTTTTATGAGTAACATAGTAATATAACAATTTACTGTGTTCAAATATTGTAATATTAGTTACTTTTTAAAGTATCGTGTCTGTTACTTTCAGAAGTTAACCGCCCCGTTCTTTTCCCTCTGTTGTTTTTTTCCACCTCTACTTAGCTGTTTTGGCCGCATGAGCGAAAAATCCAACCATTCAGATTTTGTCTTACAGTAACGTTATGGTATGCTATTATATTCAGTTCTATAGTGTAAAAATGTATCATTGTGATCCCGCAGACATAGATTTAGCTTTGATCTAACTTTATTAAAGGTCCAATGCAGCAATTTTTATCTCAATATATTTTTTATTTTATTGTGGGAACAATTAAATACCTTACTGTGATTGTTTTCAATTAAAATGGTAAAAAATAAACATTTTTTTTTTTTTAGCGAGGATCAATTACTCAAGCAAGGATTTAGGGGGGACTTGTCTGGGGGTAAACTTAAAAACTAGCTGTTATTGGCAGAGAGGTTTGGAACTCTTTTCTTATTGATTTATTAACCCATTTAACACAGTACGATGTTACTAGGCAGGCCTAAACTCCATCCCACCCAAACAGGAAGACATTTCAGGCAGTCTTTTCAAACAGAAGTTACACTAAAAGAGCATTATCATAATTTTCACAATTTCCCAGTAAATATTATTTTTATTATTCCAACCTCTTAGTGTGGAAATATAAAACACAGGCAAATCACATTTTTGACTGCACATTTGGCCTTTAAACGAGCACCATTCTCCATTCATGTTCTGAAACGCTGAATGGAGAAATGCTGGTATATCCTTAGTCTATATGGAATTATTCCACATAAATGTGTAATTTATACTCAATATGATAAATAATATTTCCAATTTCCATAAAAACAACCAAAATGTCCAATAAATGCAATTCAAAACGTCAAGAAAAATATATCACAACAAAATGGATCTTGATAAATCTAATCAAAGGAATATTGTCCATAAACATTCAGGCAACTTAAGAAATCATATTAGAATAAGGCTGTGACGTAACAAAATGTGGGAAAAGTGAAGGGGTCTGAATACTTTCCGAATACACTGTTTTAATTAGCTAGTTTGAAGTTGAGAGATTGGATGCACTTCTGTGTTTAGCAGAGTAACATTCTGTCGTATCCAACAGAAACCAAATGTGAGAACTGCCTACCTGCCATTTTCTCTTAGGCTCCCCATCCCAGCCCCCCTCTGCTCTGCATGGCCACATAAGTGAAACAATGGCCAGACAGACACCTTCCTCTCCATGGAGAATGTTTGAATATGCTATTGTCAAGTTCATAGAATTTAGGCTACATTGATCCATGACAGGCAGACAATGTGACTATTCACTAATTCCACCTTTGTGTCTGTGTTACAGGAGTCAACAGACAACAACAATTTAGCCATCCTGAATTTTGTCCAGAAAAATGCAGTGTACACATTAATCTAATGTAGTTTATTGTGAAGGTAGGCCTATGTCACGGTAAATAACATTGTAACTCACACACTCCCTGAAAACTGAGAGAGGATTATCTCTCTCCCAAAAATTGCAAATCGGGTCACCGTCCATGATTGTCGAACCCTGGTTAAAATCCAACACCACGTATGTGATGTAGAGTCGGACTACAACAAGGCTGGACAATCATGGGAGGCTTGACCAGGGTGTTGATGTACACAGTGGGTAGCAACCTGACAGCACTCTCTTGACTGTATACAGAGAGAATCCCTGCCTGATTCTCAGTTCTCTTGGCTAAACTGAGAACAGTTTATGGATCTGGTCTATGGACTTAATGACAATTCAGGACTGAGGACAGGACTGAAGACTGTCGGTCTGTGTGATGCAGACCAAGGACAGAGGCTGAGCAAGCAGCAATATTGTAATATTGACAGAAAGTGAAGCTGTCGTTGAAATTGTGAAAACTTATATATTATATGATGGGTCCATGTTTTGTTCTGTTTATCATGCAATGGCTGTTCTGATAATGTTTACATAACCAATTACAAGCTGAGCAAACAATGGAATGGAAAATACATTATTACAATGTACAGGAAGACCACATGTTCATTCTACCCTACTCCCCCACTCAGGGTACTATCATACATGGACTGCTAAGGATTCCCAGTGTTACAATATGTTTGAAGGGGGCCACTTTGACATTTCAATTGTTTTTGTGGGTCCTGATGAGCACCACTGAAATGTGATGTGCTCTAACAAGCCACCAATTCCTTCTCTCTCTCTCGGCTATAACCTATCTATATTACATTATACACATTCTTTTACAGGAACACTGGTGTTATTGTTCGTAGAATACAAGCTAACTAGTAATATTGTACTCCTCCACACCAACAGTGTAATATCCGGATGAAGTTTGATAATACTAAGTAAATAATTAGGAACATACAGTAAGTAGAATTACATGAAATGTATACATTGTAAGATGTTTTTTGATAGGCAATGCATTTGGTACAGAGTATGATTTTTGTATTAGTAGCTAACTCTATTGCTATTAAAGTATTGGACCATGTTCTAGCTAGTGTCCAACACTGATTCAGTGTTGGACACTACAGCTAGGTCATTTAGTTAGCTAGCCAGGTAGCTACAGTGCCTTGAATTAAATTTAGATTTGGTCTCGCTGGCCTATAAACAGTTTCCCCATAATGTCAAAGTGGAATTTATGTTTTTAGACATTTTTACAAATTAATAAAAAATGAAAAGCTGAAATGTGAACAAGTATTTTTGGCAAGCCTAAATGTGTGTTATGGCAAGCTGGCAAGCCTAAATGTGTGTTATGGCAAGCTGGCAAGCCTAAATGTGTGTTATGGCAAGCTAGCAAGCCTAAATGTGTGTTATGGCGAGCTGGCAAGCCTAAATGTGTGTTATGGCGAGCTGGCAAGCCTAAATGTGTGTTATGGCGAGCTGGCAAGCCTAAATGTGTGTTATGGCGAGCTGGCAAGCCTAAATGTGTGTTATGGCGAGCTGGCAAGCCTAAATGTGTGTTATGGCGAGCTGGCAAGCCTAAATGTGTGTTATGGTGAGCTGAGATAAAGTAAAGCCTAAATGTGTGTTATGGCGAGCTGGCAAGCCTAAATGTGTGTTATGGCGAACTGAGATAAGGCTGGCAAGCCTAAATGTGTGTTATGGCGAGCTGGCAAGCCTAAATGTGTGTTATGGCGTGCTTTAGTGACAAGCCTAAATGTGTGTTATGGCGAAGAGTGTTGCAAGCCTAAATGTGTGTTATGGCGAGCTGGCAAGCCTAAATGTGTGTTTATGGCGAGCTGGCAAGCCTAAATGTGTGTTATGGCGAGCTGGCAAGCCTAAATGTGTGTTATGGCGAGCTGGCAAGCCTAAATGTGTGTTATGGCGAGCTGGCAAGCCTAAATGTGTGTTATGGCGAGCTGGCAAGCCTAAATGTGTGTTATGGCGAGCTGGCAAGCCTAAATGCGTTCAGGAGTAAAGATGCGCTTAACACGTTGCATGGACTCACTCTGTTTTTGAATGACTACTACCTCATCTCATTATTTGTATTTTCCCCCCCAATTTCGTGGTATCCATTTGTTAGTCGTTACATCGTCTCATCGTTACAACTCCCGCACGGAGAGGCGAAGGTCGAGAGCCATGCGTCCTCCGAAACCCAACCAAGCCGCACTGCTTCTTAACACACCGCGCATCCAACCCGGAAGCCAGCCACACCGATGAGACAAGGATAACCCTGCCGGCTTAAACCTCCCTAACCCGAACGACGCTAGGCCAATTGTGCGCCGCCCCATGGGCCTCCCGGTCGCGGCCGGCTGCGACAGAGCCTTGGTTTGAACCCAGAGTCTCTGGTGGCACAGCTAGCACTGCGTTGCAGTGCCTTAGGCCTCCCGGGTGGTGCAGTGGTCTATCTGTATTTTTTTTTATTTAACTAGGGAAGTCAGTTAAGAACATTCTTATTTACAATGATGGCCTACCAAAAGGCCGCCTGCAGGGACGGGGGCTGGGATGTAAAAATATATATATATATATATAATATATAAATAAATAAATAAATATATATATATATAAATAAAGGACAAAACACACATCACGACAAGAGACAACACTACTTAAAGAGAGACCTAAGACCGCAACATAGCAAGGCAGCAACACAGCATGGTAGCAACACAACATGACAACAACAGGGTAGCAACAAAACATAGTAGCAGCACAAAACATGGTACAAACATTCTTGGGCACAGTCAACAGCACAAAGGTCAAGGTAGAGACGATAATACATTACACAAAGCAGTTAAACTGCCAATAAGAGTGTCCATAGTTGGGTCTTTGAATGAAGAGATTGAGATAAAACTGTCCAGTTTGAGCGTTTTGTTGCAGCTCATTCCAGTCGCTAGCTTTAGCGAACCGAAAAGAAGAGCGACCCAGGGATCTATGTGCTTTGGGGACCTTTAGCAGAGTGTGACTGGCAGAACGGGTGTTGTATGTGGAGGATGAGGGCTGCAGTAGATAGGCCTCATCTGAATCAGGGTTAGTTTGCCGCTGCGGTGAAAGAGGAGTGATTACGATAGAGGAAACCAAGTCTAGATTTAACTTCAGCCTGCAGCTTTGATATGTGCTAAGAGAAGGACAGTGTACCGTTTAGCCATACTCCCAAGTACTTGTATGAGGTGACTACCTCAGGCTCTAAACCCTCAGAGGTAGTAATCACACCTGTGGGGAGAGGAGCATTCTTCTTACTATACCACATGACCCTTGTTTTGGAGGTGTTCAGAACAATGTTAAGGGTAGAGGAAGTTTGTTGGACACTAAGAAAGCTTTATTGTAGAGCATTTAACACAAAATCTGGGGAGGGGCCTGCTGAGTATAAGACTATCATCTGCATATAAATGGCTGAGAGAGCTTACTACTGCCTGAGCTATGTTGTTGAATTGAGAAAAGTTTGGGGCCTAGGATAGAGCCTTGGGGTACTCCCTTGGCTTGGTGACATGCAGTGGCTGAGACAGCAGATTTTCTGACTTTATACACTGCACTCTTTGAGGTAGTTAGCAAACCAGGCCAGAGACACCCATCAATACTCCTTAGCCAGCTCACAAGAATGGAATGGTCTACCGAATGAAAAGTTTTGGCCACGTAAATAAAAATAGCAGAACAACATTGCTTAGAATCAAGGGCAATGCTGACATCATTGAGGACCTTTAAAGTTGCAGTGACACATCCATAACCTGATCGAAAACCAGATTGTATTCCAGAGAGAATACTATAGACATCAAGAAAGCCAGTCAGTTGATTATTGACAAGTGTTTCCAACACTTTTGATAAACAGGGAAAAATAGAAATGGGCCTAAAACAGTTAGGATCAGCTTGATCTCCCCCTTTTTAAATAAAAGATGAAACGTGGCTACCTTCCAAGCATTGGGAACCTCCCCAAAAAGGAGAGACAGGCTTGGCGATGATAGGGGTAGCAACTTTAAAGAAGGGTCTAAACCACCTGACCCAGATGTTTTTCTGGGATCAAGTTTCACAAGCTCCTTTAGCACCTCGGACTCAGTGATTGCCTGCAGGGAGAAACTTTGTTGCGGGGTAGAGGAAAAAGAGGGATAAGCATCGGGATAGTCTCATTAGAAGGGGTGGGAGGTGAGGAAATGTTGGACTGGCAAGGGGGCATGGCTGAGTCAAATAGATATCCTGACCTAATGAAGTGGTGATTAAAGAGCTCAGCCATGTGCTTCTTGTCAGTAACAACCACATTTCATCTGTAAGGTCCCTCAGCCGAGCAGTGAATTTCAAACAGATTTAATCACCAAGACCATTGGTAGATGGGAAAAAATGGAGCATGGTGAAGTTTTTACTTACACTTTGGATGGTGTCAATACACCCATTCACTACAAAAATACAGGCGTCCTTACTAGCTCAGTTGCCGGAGAGGAAGGAAACCGCTCAGGGATTTCACCATGAGTCCAAAACTGAACAGTTGAAACAGTTACGGAGTTGAATGGCTGTGATGGGAGAAAACTGAGGATGGATCAACAACATTGTAGTTACTCCACAATACTAACCTAAATTACAGAGTGAAAAGAAGGAAGGCTGTGTACACAAATATTCCAAAACATGCATCCAGTTTACAGTAAGGCACTAAAGTGAAACTGCCAAAGAAATGAACTTTAAGTCCTGAATAACAGGACAACCGATCACAGATCACTTTAATATTTTCAAGCATGGTGGTGGCTGCATCGTGTTATGGGTATGCTTGTCATCGGCATGGACAGGATAAAAATAAACGAAATAGAGCTAAGTACAGGCAAAATCCTAGTAGAAAACTTGGCTTAATCTTTCTTCCAACAGGCACTGGGAGAAAAATGTACCTTTCAGCAGGACAATAACCTAGTTGCTTACCAAGATGACATTTGAATGTTTGAGTGGCCTAGTTACAGTTTTGACTGAAATCGGCTTGAAAATCTATGGCAAGACTTGAAAATGGCTTTCTAGCAATGACCAACAACCATTTTTTTTATTTAACCTTTATTTAATTAGGCAAGTCTTAAGAACAAATTATTAATTCCAATGACGGCCTACCCTGTAAGACGCTGGGCCAATTGTGCGCAGCCCTATGGGACTCCCAATCACGGCCGGATGTGATTCAGCCTGTATTCGAACCAGGGACCGTAGTGACGCCTCTTACACTGAAATGCAGTGCCTTAGACCATTGCGCCACTCAGGAGCTTGAATAACTTTTAAATCCAGGTGTTCAAAGCCCTTAGAGACTTACCTAGAACAACTCACAGCTGTAATAACTGCCAAAGGTCACCCTAACATGTATTAACTCAGGGGGGTGAATACTTATGTAAATGAGATTTCTTTATTTAATATATTTTCAAAAATGTCTAAAAATATGTTTTCACTTTGTCATTATGGGGTATTGTGTGTAGATGAGGAAAAAACATCTCATCCATTTTGAATTCAGGCTGTAACACAACAAAATGTGGAATATGTCAAGGGGTAGGAATTATTTCTGAAGACACTGTAGCTAGCAAACAAGCTAGCTACATTTTGAGTACACTAGCTCATAAATACATAACCTAATTATCTGAAGAGTAAATGTTATCAGAAAAACATCTGAATGGTAGCTAACTAGATAGTGACATAATGACAAATATTTAAGATATTAAAGCTAGAACTATATGTTTTCCTAGGTGTACTGGTGCTCTGCATTTAGATTAATAAGAATGTAAGCTTTCTGCAAATATAAGACATGCATATGTCCTGGAAAGTTTGCTGTTACTTACAACGTCATTCTAGTCACATTAGCGCACGTTAGTGACAACCATCCCGGTATAGGGACACCGATCCCGTAGAGGTTTTAATTGACCACGGCGCGAATTCAAACTGTCAGATAAATCCTAAATATAATAATGCATTGAAATAGACTGCATATAATCAAAGGGATTACTTCTCATCAAGGATGCATGTAAGTCAAACAGAATTGACCAAAAAAAAAATGCGAAAATGACGAAGTATTAAAGGAACCTTCACACATTCACTCATCTGATAGCCTTTAGTGAAGCTCTGTGCTGATTGGACAGCATAAAAAAGTAATATGACAAGTAATATCTAATATGACTCTCAACCAGTTATGATGCTCACAACTAGTCATGCTCACTGGAGTCCTGCACGAGTTCTGGTCAATGTCCACCCTTATCCTCCCAGTTTTGTACTCATATGACTTCTGTCCTGGTACTAATCTATGCGTATATGTATGTTTCTCCCCTCCTGTCCCCAGGCGTTCGGCAGGCATACTCCACCCTTAGGAAGGTGTTCCACTTCAGTCCTAGTATTAATCAATGTATTTTTCTCTCCTCCTGTACCCAGGCATTTGGTCAGGCCTACTCCACCCATAGGAAGGTGGCTGCAGATGGGGAGAGCAGGGAGGAGTCACTGATGCTGGAGTCAGCCAGTAAGGAGGCCCAATATCAGCAGATGGTCCTGGAGCTGCAGAATGAGCTGCGGTTGGCCAAAACCGCCCTCACTAGTACCCAATCAGAGAACGAGCGCCTGGCTGCCGTCGCCCTGGAAATGAGAGAGGTGAGCTGGAAGGTGGAGGACCTGCCCAAAACACAAACATGGTCAATGTGGAGAGGTCAAACCTCAATGTGGAAATACTCTTGTATCTCACCAATCTGACGAAGAGGACCATATCTTTTTAGTAGGCACTCTCACTCAATGGCCTAGTCTGGTAACTGGATCTTGGTCCTCCCTAATTACAGTGGACAAGCTGCCAAGATCTCATCTCAACACTATTCCCCTGGCATATAGCCACATAAGCTGAGTGTTGGGTGTTCCTCTATGCATACTACCAAGCTGCACACTCATGCTCCAAGTACATTCTCAAAGGATGTTCTCTGGAGTATAGTCTTGTGTGAATGAGAGTGTGGAGAACGAATAAAACGTTTGAGAAGCACCACTTTTTTTATCTCACGCTGCACCTCCCCATTCACTGAACCTTCTTCCAGCCAGGATAGGGATAAAACAAGATGTACACAAAGCAAACTTTTTACTTCAGAATTATCAGCAAGATATACAGTACCAGTCAAAAGTTTGGACACACCTAACCATTCCAGGGTTTTTCTTTCTTTTACTATTTTATACATTGTAGAATAATAGTGAAGACATCAAAACGATGAAATAACACATATGGAATGATGTAGTATCCAAAAAAGTGTTAAACAAATCAAAATATATTTTATATTTGAGATTCTTCAAAGTAGCCACCCTTTGCCTTGATGGCAGCTTTGCACACTCTTGGTATTTTCTCAAACAGCTTCATGACGTAGTCACCTGGAAATCATTTCATTGAACAGGTGTGCCTTGTTAAGTTAATTTGTGGAATGTATTTCCTTCTTAATGCGTTTGAGCCAATCAGTTGTGTTGTGACAGGGTAGGGGTGGTATATAGAAGATTAGCCCTATTTGATAAAAGTCCAAGTCCATATTATGGCAAGAACAGCTCAAATAAGCAAAGAGAAACAAAAGTCCATTACTTAAAGGAAGGTCAGTCAATATGGAACATTTTAAGAACTTTGAAAGTTTCTCCAAGTGCAGTCACATAAACCATCAAGCGCTATGATGAAACTGGCTCTCATGAGGACCGCCACAGGAAAGGAAGACCCAGAGTTACCTCTGCTGCAGAGGATAAGTTCATTAGATTTACCAGCCTCAGAAATTGTAGCCTAAATAAATGCTTCACAGAGTTCAAGTAACAGACACATCTCAACATCAACTGTTCAGAGAAGACTTTGTGAATCAGGCCTTCATGGTCGTATTGCTGCAAAGAAACCACTACTAAAGGACACCAATAATAATAAGAGACTTGCTTGTGCCAAGAAACACGAGAAATGGGCATTAGACCGGTGGGAATCTGTCCAGATTTTTGTTTCCAAAAGCTGTGTCTTTGAGATGCGAGTAGGTGAACGGATTATCTCCGCATGTGTAGTTCCCACCGTGATGCATGGAGGAGGTGGTGTGGGGGTGCTTTGCTGGTGACACTGTTGGTGATTTATTTAGAATTCAAGGCACACTTAATAATCTAGCTAGCCAGCTAGTTTAACAGGCAAAACTACCTACAACTAATCTTATGCAAGGTAGATGACTAGCTGTCAATTCTTCATGGGTAGCTAGCTACCAATTCTTGATGGGTAGCTAGCTACCAATTCTTGATGGGTAGCTAGCCAGCTAGCCCTATTGACTTACCATGAGCTTGCGATCTACTAACACAGTATGTATTTGTTCATTAATATACAAAATAGTTCTGTCACAGAACGTATGAGATGTTATTGGTAAACATTAATTTGATCTCCCTTCAGAAAAAATACTGTCCAGCATTGATTTCAATACATTTTGTCATTTTTTTTTCATGGTTGCATCATATTTCTGTGCATACTTTCCGTTGAACCTCGCATTGATGCATGCTTCAAAATATGTACGAACAGAGTATGCATCCAAAAAGTGCCCTCCGCGCTCTGTTTCGCACACTTTAATACTTCAGAGTATGCGTATTGAGAAACACCCGCTGCGTTGACATTACAGTACAACCACGGAATGCATTTTTATCAAATCCACATGTCCTTGTGTTGTACTCTCTGACAAGACTTTTTCCTCTTTCACTTCTTCTCTCACCCATTTTCTTTCCTTGTGTCTGCAGAGCTCTGAGCAGGTGGAGTTGCAGCGCACCCAACTGCGTGATGACATCCGAGAGTATAAAGTGCGGGAGGCACGTCTGCTGCAGGACTACAGTGAGCTGGAGGATGAGAACATCTCCCTGCAGAAACAGGTGTCCCTGCTACGACAGAGCCAGGTGAGAGGAGGAGGAGGAGGAGGGGACTAAGGGGAGGGATTCACTTAACATTTTAGTCATTTAGCAGATGCTCTTATCCAGAGCGACTTACAGGAGTGATTTAGGGTTAAGTGCCTTGCTCAAGGGAACATCTACAGATTTTTCAACTAGTCGGCACGAGGATTCGATCAAGCGACCTTTTGGTTACTGGACCAACGCTCCACTGGACTACCTGCCGCCTCCCCTGCCCTAGGGTAGTGGGTGCTGTTGTGTATGGAGATTAGGGGAGGATGAGGGCTTATTGTGGGTAATGGGTAGCGGTTAAGGTTGTAGAGTTAGAGACACTGGCCAATACACTTCAGATGTTTGGGTGAATAAGTGACACGGCTCAAAAGTCGAAAGCCAGGGCCAATGAATGAGGCTATTGATACAAGGACCAACTGGAGAGGATGAGACAAAAATATGCTTTTGTGGTGGGTGTAAGGGGGATTCTCCCTATTTAGTTAGTGATTCCTCTGATGTGTTGTGGCTTCTCTGTGATCTCTAGGTGGAGTTTGAGGGTCTGAAGCATGAGATCCGTCGCCTGGAGGAAGACTCCCAGTGCCTCCACAGCCAGCAGGAGGAGGCCATACGCCTGAGGGAGATCGCCGAGCGCCAGCTGACCGAGGCTCTGGAGACCATTAAGACTGAGCGCGAGCAGAAGGCCGCCCTGCGTAAAGAACTGTCCCACTACATGACCATTGGGGACAACCTGTTACCATACTACCACAGTTCCCTCAACGTCTCCGTGGACGGACTCAAGTTCAGCGAGGATCCCACTGCTGCCACCAACGTGCCGAACAACGATGACTCGTTCCGCGGCTACGAGAACGGCCTGGCCGAGATGGCCGCCGACGCCAACGAAGATAACAAAGCCAAACTTCGGCCCGCCCCCAGCCTAGTGGATGACCTGCTGAGTGAACTCAACATCTCAGAAATCCAGAAACTCAAGCAGCAGCTCATGCAGGTAAGATGACCACATAGTAGCTTTAGCAGGCAGGACTGTAAAAATGCTTAGCCTGTTTGCTTTATTCACAGTCCACTGTCAAGGTGTCAGCGTCCCTGGTAAAGCAATAAAGTAATAATTAGCATTATTGAGCTGGGTTTGTAAGTGTTGCCTGGAAAATAGTTAGGCTTACATGCAGCTGTGAACAGTTCTGACTTATGGCTGGAAAGTTCATTAAGCATTGGGGAACACAGTGTTCATCCATTTAGGGACATTGATTACCTATACTGGCCTTAGTGGCCTAGTCAAAGGCTAATCAATTGAGCCCTATGTGGAACTTCATGGACTGACGAGGATACTTCTCTTATACATGCACTGTTGACTTGCTGAATAAATAATGTGTGAAATTATTGAGTGAGTATCTCACACTACAGTGTCTCACACCTCCATAAGGCATTTTGGATTACACTTCATTTTAGAGCCAGATATTTACCTGGTATTTACATAGAAATTAGAAGAAGAAGAAAAAAAGACAAATGTAAATATAGATCTGTTACTTAATTTCTCAATCAAAAGTAGTAATAAAAACCAAGCTGAAATAGGACTTGTAACATAGTGTTGCAGAGATTTCTCAGTGCTGTTATGTGACTGTGTCCCGTGTCTGTGTTCTCCAGGTGGAGCGAGAGAAGGCGGCGCTCCTCTCCTCTCTGCAGGAGTCCCAGAAGCAGCTGGAGGTGGCCCACGGGACTCTGTCAGAGCAGCAGGAGACGGTGGGACGCCTCACCGAGAACCTCAGTGCCATGAGGAAACTCCAGGCCAGCAAGGAGCGCCACTCGGCCCTGGACAGCGAGAAAGAGCGAGACAGCCGCGATGATGGTGACGGGGACTACTACGAGTTGGACATCAACGGGCCTGAGATCCTGCAGTGTAAGTATACCATCGCCGTATCAGAAGCCGGGGAGCTCAGACAGGAGCTGAAGACTCTTAAAGCCGAGTACCAGTCTTGCCGGAGCCAGTACGAAGAAGAGCGAGTCCGCCTGGAGAGCGACGTGGCAGGGCTGAGCGAAAAGCTGGCCTCCCTGGAGAAGAGCAGCCGGGAGGAGCACGAGGAGGTGGCAAGGCTGGTGAAAGAGCTGCGGCGAGTGAGTGAAGCGGTTGGCGAGTCGCAGGGAAGCCTGAACGTGGCGCAGGACGAACTGGTGACGTTCAGCGAGGAGCTGGCCAACCTTTATAACCACGTGTGCATGTGCAACAACGAGACGCCCAGCCGGGTCATGCTCGACTACTATAAGGAAGGAAAGGCCAGTATAGGGGGCAGGGGCAGCCGAGAGGGGAAGACACAACATCTGTCCCATGTTCTGCTCTCCAATGGGCTGGTTCCTGAAACTGAACCCATTCAATCTGAAGCCAGTGATCCAGCCACCCCAGCCCCAATCCCAGAGTCCCGTTCAGAGCCCATGAACATCTATAACCTAGTTGCCATCATCAGGGACCAGATCCGTCACCTGCAGCAGGCGGTGGACCGCACCACAGAGCTGAGCCGCCAGAAGATGGCCTCCATGGAGCTGGGTACTGTGACCGATAAGGACAAGGAGGCCTGCATGGGGGAAATCCTCAAACTCAAGTCTCTGCTCAGCACCAAGAGAGAGCAGATTGCCACCCTGAGGACCGTGCTCAAGGCCAACAAACAGGTGTGTGTGATAGTGTGAATTTTTTGCCAAAACATGAGCAGTTGGTACTGTTTAAAAGTAGAGTTGATACGGTATGAAATGACCAGTAGTTGAGAGTATTTACTTTCTGTGTAGAAGTTCAGAGTTAATATTAGCATAAGGTCTTACTAATCCTGTGACTGTGACCTCTGCCCTCCATTCGAATAAAATGGACAATAAACTATTCTACTCTACTCTGCAGACGGCTGAGGTGGCGCTGGCCAACCTGAAGAGTAAATACGACAACGAGAAGACCATGGTGACTGAGACCATGTTGAAGCTCCGAAATGAGCTCAAGGGCCTGAAAGAGGACGCTGCCACCTTCACCTCATTACGGGCCATGTTTGCTACAAGGTAAGGCTTAGTAGATGCACGCTAAGAGCTTATTGGTACACTTAAGTTATCAGAAGTCTGCTTTTAAATGTAATGTAATGTAGTTTCCCGTCTAAATACACATACCCAAAAGTAATTTATCCCTAGTACAAATATGATACAAATATGAAAAATTGTGATTTTTTTTCTTTTTTTTTCTTCTTTTTTTTAACAAATGTGGGGGAAATGGGGCTTGAAATTATTGAAATACTTTCCATGTAGTAACAATCAAATTATAAACGACTTGCAATAATATTTCACCTTGCTCATAACTGTAAAATATGATATACTTAGTAATATTATAATAAATATACTTAGTGCCAGTACAAAATTGGCATGATTTCATATAACTGACAACAAAGCATTTTCTGCCCAGCTTCCTCTGAGACTCAGAGACGTCATTCAAATGCCTGCTGACTCGTTACAACTTCAGCTTTATGCACAGTCATTTCGTCCCTCTGTGACCCAAGAGGAAGTGGTCTTGTTTCAATTCTACAAAATGATTTCGTATTTTTCCATGCTGAGAGCTCTAAATCCACCTGAGAACATCACAGTGAGATGACTCTTTTCCTGCAATCGCTAGGTTTTCTCGTTTCGTATGCCGTATTGCATGCAGGGTTCCCAATTTTATTTGTCCCCCCCACAATTTTTCTGAGACCACCCCCCCCACCCCCCGCCAAAAGAAAATGTACACCATTTTTTTTTACATACATTTTCTGGTCTTTTTACAGTAATTTATTACCATGCACAATATATAGATACAGTGCATTCAGAAACTATTCAGACCCCTTCCCTTTTCCCACATTTTGTTACAGCCTTATTCAGCCTTATTTATTATTTTTTTCACACCATACCAAAATGACAAAATCAAAAGTTTATTTTTTATTTTTTATGTTTGCACATTTATAAAAAATGTAAATAAACAGAAATCCCTTATTTACATAAGTATTGAGACCCTTTGCTATGAGACTCAAAATTGAGCTGTTTCCATTGATCATCCTTGAGATGTTTCTAAAATTGATTGGAGTCCACCTGTGGTAAATTCAATTGATTTTTAGACATGATTTGTCTATATAAGGTCCCACAGTTGACAGTGCATGTCAGAGCAAAAACCAACCAAATGAAAACATTTTGGAACCACCAAAACTCTTCCTACAGCTGTCCGCCCGGCCAAACTGAGCAATCGGAGGAGAAGGGCCTTGGTCAGGGAGTTGACCAAGTACCCTATAGTCACTCTGACAGAGCTCCAGACTTCCTATGTGGAGATGGGAGAACCTTCCAGAAGAATAACCATCTCTGCAGCCTTTATGGTAGGGTGGCCAAACGGAAGCAACTCCTCAATAAAAGGCACATGACAGCCCGCTTGGAGTTTGCCAAAAGGCACCTAAAGACTCATGAGAAACAAGATTCTCTGGTCTGATAAAACCAAGATTGAACTCTTGGTTCAATCTTGATTGTAAGCATCACATCTGGAGGAAACCTGGCAGCATCCCTACAGTGAAGCATGGCAGGGACTGGGAGATGAGTCAGGTTTGGGGGAAAGATGAACGGAGCAAAGTACAGTGAGATCCTTGATGAAAACTTTCTCCAGAGCGCTCAGGACCTCAGACTGGGCGCAAAGGTTCACCTTCCAACAGGACAATGACCCTAAGCACACAGTCAAGACAATGCAGGAATGGCCTTGGGACAAGTCTGTGAATGTCCTTGAGTGGCCCAGCCAGAGCCCGGACATGAACCCGATTGAACATCTCTGGAGAGACCTGAAAATAGCTGTGCAGCAACACTCCCCATCCAACCTGACAGAGCTTGAGAGCATCTGCAGTGACGAATTGGAGAAACTCCCCAAATACAGGTGTGCCAAGCGTGTAGCATCATACCCAATAAGACTTGAGGCTGTAATAGCTGTCAAATGTGCTTCAAGAAAGTCTGAATATGTATGTAAATGTGATATTTCATTTTTTTTATTTTTAATACATTTAATATATTTCCGGAAAAGCATCAGATAGATGTTCTACATATTCTGAGACTGAGGGGCACTGTTTCGTTCGCTCGGATGCTTTACCTGAGATTGATGCATCTTTCTGTCGGCGCGCGTCTCGGTCAAATAAATGATCAATTATTTGATTTGGACGGGCTGCATGCAAAGATGGTGGATAAATGAAGATGGTTCACTTAGGCCGTTTACCAATGATAAAAATGGTCAGTTTCGGTCTACTTCACTGGGGGTGTCTCCTATAGACACCAGTGCAATAGCAGGTGGGTCTGGTCTACTTACTTCATTGACTTTCATGGAACGAAAAAATATATATATTTTAAAGCAAGTGGGGTGTCTCACTTCCTCTTCCGTGTCTGCTGCATGTGTGTGTGGGAGAGACGGGGCATTGTGGGAGATGTCTGATGTAATACTGAAGAGATTCAGAGGCTGCTGGCAGGCTCCTCCTGACAGCATCTGGAAAATGCGCCTCTGTGAGTCTGAATGGAGAAAACATGCACCGACTGGCAGCAGGAAAAGATGTGCGCCATCTGGTGGAGAAAATGATAAGTTCCTTATTTGGTTTTCATTTGACTAATATTTTCCCTTCTCTCACTATTCCTGTGTCCCTTTTGCTCTCGCCCTCTATCTTTAATCCCTCTTTATCTCTCTTTCTCTGTCTCCCTCCCCCCTCCTCTCTCACCATCTCAGGTGTGACGAGTATGTGACCCAGCTGGATGACATGCAGAGGCAGCTGGCTGCAGCGGAGGATGAGAAGAAGACCCTGAACTCCCTGCTCCGCATGGCCATCCAGCAGAAGCTGGCCCTGACCCAACGACTGGAGGACCTGGAGTTCGACCACGAACAGGCGCGCCGCGGCGGAGGAGTGGCGGCAGGCGGGCGGGGAAAAACCTCCTCATTGGCGCGGGGCAAAGGGGCATCGGCCAATCATTATGTAAGTCAGAGACGTTCCTGCAGGGTCCTCCCCGAGCCCAGCGGCATCCTGGGAGGCCCCGTGGTCCTCTGCAGCGAGATTTACTCTAACCTCCATCATAACCTCTAATAACCTCTCATCACGCTATGCACTGCTGAGCTTCACCGGCATGGTTCTGTCAGGGCTGTTGCTGTGACTAGGACAGTGGTGGCTAACGGTGTGCTTGTATTTACTACTATGTGATAGCTATGTGTTCATATCCAGCATGGCATGATGCTCGCTTGGCTCAGGCATACCTTTTCTGCTAGTAATGCTCACGGAGTGGCAGAATGTTGGCACGGTTGTAGAATTTACTGCTATCAGCTCTCCTCAAACAGTCAGAGTTCAGAGCAGGCGTGTGTACATAACACAATCTGTTATATCTATGTTATTTCATGTTTATGACAGTGTAGCTCTTATGACGAAGGCTTCAAGTAAAGTGTAACTGAGTAATCTTATGACTTTCAGACAGGCAGCAGTGCAGGCTGCAGAAAGACCTCTGCTGCTTCCGTCTGGTCCACACCATTCGGGGACCATTAAAACAGTGCAATGAAATGTCCCGTAGCTGCTAAATAGAAGGGCACTGTGGCTAAGCACTTGTGATATCACTTTTGCTGTGATATCACAAAGTGATAACTGTGATGTGGCACATTCAGGTTTACAGATTAAGTTCCCTGGCACTTGATGTAATCGAGATTGTCGAGCAATTTTCATTGCAAAGGCAAATAGAGCACTTCTAAATGAGGGTTAGTTACAAACTCTAATTAAGGTCTACGTATTTTAAAAATGAGATATGGGTCTAGTTTTGTGTGAATTGGCCTGGTGGTTTTGAAATGTTTAGTGAGGACTTTCAGAGTAAGGTGAAGACTGAGTGAATCTGTTCCGTACACTCCAACTCTCTTATAACCCTCATCCAGTCATCCATGTCTGCCCCATCCTCCTCATCGTCTCCTACCTGTCTGCAGAAATCTGTATGCTGGTGTAACTTGCATTTACCTCATAACTCATGATCATCCCTAACCTGCACGTTGAGTACCATACTTGTGAGTCTTCTGCTTCCTGTAGCCAGTTGCATCATGGTCAGCCAAGACTCCACTGTGCACGACTAACCCTTACCATCCTAACCCCACTGACTCCCCCACCTTACCATGCCACTAACACAATGTAATGATTTTATCAACTTAGATTGTATCAAATGAAGACTGACCAAATGATACTCAAACTCTCAGATTTTAATGTTATTTAATATTCTCTCCATTTTACAGTAATTTAATCAAGGCCAGTGTCCCCTTCAAAGGTTGACAGATGACGATGATTACTTCAGTACCCCCCCCCCCCCCGTGGCCTGAGACCCATGTCAGAGACACACACTGCTGTAATGCGAGGACTTTGATTTCTGAGTGCAAACACTGAGCGGAGTTGAGCGGTCAGAGATCCCACTCACTGCTCACGGAGTAGTCTTCTGCCTCTCCAAATTCACTCCATTCATTTTGTGTTTCAAAAGGATCATTTAACAAACACCCCATCTACTTTTGTGACACTGTACTCATATCAACATCTCTTTGCATTAGTGATGGGGTAGGCTAAATAAATACAACAGAATAGGCATAATTAAAAGAGCATAATGAGGGAAATGAAGAATGCTGGCTAGAGCATGCCCAATTGAAGCAGGATAGAAGGTCGACGCTCCAACGTTTTAGAAATTCGCTCCACGCTCCAGCCAAATGAAGCACGCTCCACTTCAGCTCCACTCTGCTCACGTCCTCTGACACACACACACACACACACACATATGCTCTAGGCCCCTACAGACACACGTGAAACCCCTAGGGGTTTGGTCCCTCTGTGCGGCTACAGGAAACAAGAAAGTCTCCTCGGTATGATGACCAATAGAGGTCTATTTCTATGGATATGACCGACAGTTTGATCCTCATTTGTGATCCAGTCACTCACTCCACATTGTCCACCTCTATACTATTATAACTCTTGTGTCTTTCCCCCGACGACAGCCGACTCCAACTCAACTCCACGATTTACGATGGAGTCGAGTGGTGTCTAGTGTTGGCGGACTGGAGCGCCAAAGTCACATAAAAACCCACTGTCGCGTGTAATTGCGGGCTATGTTTTGGGTGCTGAAGTCATTTTATGTGATAGTCGCCGCTCAACTCCATTGTAAATCATGGAGTTGAGTTTAATCGGCTACCCGGATGACTGCGCCATTTTAATGTATTTATTTATCTTTGTTTGCTTGTTGTAACTCAGTGAACGTGTGAGGTGTTCATAAGCTTTTTGTTGCATTTAATAATTGTTGATAATCGGAACATTCATAATAGAATTTCCATGGAGAGCAAACCTGTGTTGATTTATATTTATTCGTAGAGAAAGATCAGAGGCAGGAAAGTCATAGGAACTAAAGTGACTTGCTACAGTTTTCCCGAGGGTCGATATTCAGTGGGACTCCTAGGCTAATGTAAGAAATCTTGATTGGAATGAGTCCTTTCTCTCTTTGTTTTAAATCTTGTCACATGTATTTAGATGTTTTATTTAACCTTTATTTATCCAGGCGAGTCAATTAAAAACAAATTATTCTTTACAATGACCGGCTGGCAAATTTTTATAATGTTCAAGAAGGCTTTTTGGCACCTTATTCTTCTATCTTCTGGTCTTCGTTTTGACTAGTAGTGCCTTTCTGTCCACAAAAGAGAAGCTAGATTTCGTTTTTTTTTTATGTTTTCAATGTCTTTGAGAAGGAATTTGGGTGAGAGGTTTTGACCCCAGTCATTACAGATTGAGGGAAATAACAGGAACTGTGGTGAATTCTTTGAAGTGATTCTGTGATCCTGCAAATGTGCAGAATTGCAAATTTAGGGGCTGTTATTATGATTTATTATTATAAAGAAAAAACGTATTTTAAACGTTTTGATACTATAACTGTTAACTTTGGCTGCCGAGTTAGTGGTTCGAGGCATTTACAACAGTGGCTGATTGAGAGATTACTAATGCACATACTTACTTATATTCCAGCGTTTGTGGCAAAGGTCAGGCAATGTCAATATAGAATTGACAAGTATGGAGGATCATTTCTTTGTCTGTTTTAATGCAATTTTATTTGCCCTTTTTATGTCCTCTAATAGAGTTGTCGTGACTTCAGCAAACAGAGGAAGTAAAGTCATCAACACTTCTGCAGTGCCATTTAATTCACAGCTTTGTTGATGCAATAAAATTTAAATGTATGACTTTTTTTTCCTCTCTTTTTTTTTTACAAGTGCAATTTAAACGCAGTATCAATATGGAAATACGGTATAAAAATGCTGTCTGTTTGCTGATGCTATTGTTCTGTTTTACTACTTACTCACAATCTTGATCCAATTTGAGTTTATCTTTGTACTAAATAACTTGTTTGTATTTATTTTAAACAATGTCATGTGTGTTCGTATTGTCAATAATGTGGATTATGATTAGTGGCATATTGATACCATGTTGATGTAATTTTCCATGTTTTCTTCAAGGGACTTTGGGTGGAGATGGTGGTCGCATTCCACTGCTTGGTTCGTTGCATGCATCAACCAATGGTTGCATGCCATGTCATCGACTGACAGATTGCTATAACATAATGATGTGGTTAGCTGATGGGTAAAATACCTAACCAGGTGTTGTAAGATCTGGCAACGTCTAAGCAGTGGAATGCTCAATAGAAGCCAGTAGCCCACTTACCTATGTGGTGGTGGTGGTGATGATGTTGCACTGGCAAGGTGCATGCTTAATAGTATAAACTTAACTTCAGACTTAATGTGGCGTTGTTGAGGTTATTAAAACATGTATATTGATCCCATTTCTGCTTCGGTCATTCTGTCTCCCTGTAAAATAGTCTGTATCAATTTAGGAAGTTTTCCAACATGCATTTGTCTTTTTTTGTTGGTGCCATAATAGCATATTCCTAGAATTAGTCAATTATGGAAATTGAGGCCTACTGTAAATCAAACGACATCAAATTATAACAAATTCCTTTTACTAAAACTTAGATAATACGTATGTTAATTCAACATTCAATCAAATAAATGACATTGATACTGTAGGCTACTTCATAGTTACTATTCAATGTACTGCTGTCGGTCTAAAATAAGATGCAATGTATCAGGCATTTCCGGGAAAGTTATAGCCACTCCCTGCAGTGCTGTCGTGATAATGGTCTCGAAGAGGGAGGGGCCACTCAAAGGAAAGAAGGGACTCCACACAATGGGAGGTTTGTAGGCGACTTCTTAAACTATAGTACTGCTGTGTTTCTTGTTTGTTTTGCCATGGGTATGTGTGTTTTGTCATTTACACACACACACATATTGTCGCTGCGCTTGAACAATTAAGAACCCCGTCTGTCTTTTCGATAGTTTATGGTGGCTATGGCACTTTCAACTTCTGTTTTCTGTCGGGCTAACAGAGCTTGATAGCCTAACCTTTTGCAAAGTGTAGTGCTCCCGACAGCTACGTCTATTTCAAGCAGCATAGTTTCCGATGTTAGGCTACACCTCGTGCCCGCCTTTGACCTAATGTAACACGACATCACCAGTTGCTGTATTCTACTACCCGTTGCCACATTGTAACACATCCCATATACTGTACGCCAATGCCACTGACAGCGCGAGAAGTTTTGGACAGATACTTTACTAGCAATTATGTAGGCAGACCGAGCTGAATTCAACAAATTGTCTGAAAAGACAATTGTATAGCTACTGACACATTTGATCTTTTTCAGCAGTCGATGTTTCCATCAACTTGTCCAGTGATTTGATTTGTTAGAAAGTTCGTATAGAAAATAGATGCGACAATTGCCTGCTAGAGTGCGTTGCCATCTAACTATCTCGTGTCGATAAAACATCTGGACGTCATGACGTCACATCTACCGTTTATAATATTTCGCTGAAACCTGGTGTCGAATGAAAATGTAGTGTTTGAAGTGTTTACTTTGCCCATTTTAGGGAAATTGCGAATTAATAAATTGACGATAGCCTATATGCCCTCCCATCTATATTTTTCATGTCTCGGAGACAGCGAAAACCACCATGGATAGAATGCAATAATTGACAAATATTTTCCATATACTAATAATTCTCATGTGCCAACGTATAAACCGCTGTTCATGCCATGGTGAAACTTGTACTCCTGTAGATCTGAAATAATTGGACACGGTGAAACATGCCAGCCAAGCAGAAAAGCAAGGGGAAGCAATTCCGGCATTCTTGGAAGTCAGGACAATCTTTGTCCTGCAAAGAAACATACATTTTATGGTTGAAAAATACTATGTTGCAAGCAGCAGACTACCTTAAATGATTAGGCAATAATCATTTATTCAAAAAACACCTTATCTCAATTTTTCGCAATAACGAAAGTTCAACAAAAGAAAAATCGGCCCCTGACAAACGATTAAAAATGTCGATCTTTAGGAAATGTCTCACGTGTTTCTTGCAACATTGGTTTTGTCGAATAAACCTGGGTCAATGGGAAACCTGCCTAGTGTAGCTATACAGTTTATGCGAGACGTGTGATAACTATGGTATTGTGTTTAGATTGAAGAAAGTAATAAGACTGCAACGTAACTAAATGTGGAAAAAGTCGAGGGGTCTGAATTCTTTCCGAATGCACTCTACCATATAGGATAGTTTCCAAAATCGAATACAATTTTCTATTGGATTCTAATGGGATATTTGTATTGGTATCCAACATTATTGTTTTTGACTACCGCAACTACAGAAGAGCTCGCTCTCCCTGCCTTTTTCATTACTTCACGATCAGAGCCGCTTGCAATGATCAGGTAGGGAGAAATAAGATTTTCAACATTTTGATGTCTTATAATTATATAAAATATACTGACATGGTTTGCGTTTTCAACACCACCATAGACTGTCAGTCTCGACAAACAAACACGCCCCTCCCTACCTTGTAGACATACCCAGTATCGAAGGCTTGGCTTGACAATCTCTGAATGTTATTCAACTTTTTGGTGTATTCTAACATATGTCTCTTTCATTAATCGTATTGCTTTTCCCAAGTTTTGGATTGGTTGATTGTTATTTGTCAGTAAAAAACAAACATATACACAACATTTTAAATGTGACCGAGATTGCATTGATATGTACTGATGGTTTTGTCACAAAATGTTGCTTGGTTATAGAGCATATGGCCACTGGTATTGATTGGCACGTGCGCTGATGAGATTATTATGGACAAAAGTGCGAGATTATTTTTATTTGTCAAATGGCAGCCAAGCATCGATAATCATGTCACTAGAATAAGACTTGATATTGAAAGGAGCATCAACCTCATCACTGTGGACTTTCACTACCCTGTGGAGTGATTCCCAATTTATTTCGTTTCCTAATAAACTGCATGCTTTCCCATAATGTGGTGCCATTTTTTATTAGACAATTTACTCGCATACAAAGGTTGGAAACCTGTTGAATGTCAAGCTATTTTGAGGCTGCTGGAATTCTATTTGGACGAACGTGGGCACGCCTACAGGAGACTTTTCAAGTTGCCTAATAATGTTACAACATTTTGACTGGTTGTGTTTATGCCACATATAAAAGAGAATACATTTTTAAAGAAAAAAAGTTAAATTAGAACTATTTTGGCTATATTGAAGGTTCTAGGTGCGGGAGGAATATACGTTTAGATTGGAGAAGATGCAGAGCGTGTGTTAAGCTTTTTACTGGGCCTTTCTAGACCTTATAAACTGATCCAAATCGAAGGAAACATTCAAATCATAGGACTTTTGCGCCCTTAGTCAAATGACATTTTCACTGTAGGCTAGAATGTTGCACTCACTTGAAAACAATGACGCAATTATTCCTTGAAATTGTGCTGTTGTCGGCTAGTATAGGTAGCATAATTCTATTGTCCCGAAACAAGATCAATAGTGGAGATATTTGAACTGTGTCATGTCTTCACTGTTCTTTCATGAGCCATGATGCACCTTGCCGCTCCACTATCAGCTATTCCTATTTGTTCTTGTCGATTCATATTTCAAATGTATGCAGCTTTGGATGTGTTTGTGTGGTATTTTTAATTTAATTGTATCTTTATTTTACTAGGCAAGTCAGTTAAGAAAAAATTCTTACTGCCAATGACGGCCTAAGAACAGTGGGTTAACTGCCTGTTCAGGGGCAGAACGACAGATTTGTACCTTGTCAGCTCAGGGGTTTGAACTTGCAACCTTTCGGTTACTAGTCTAACGCTCTAACCACTAGGCTACCCTGCCGCCCCATGCTAATAAGCCCATTACTGATCTGGACAAATGATCCACCTACCACTGTTGTCACTATGAACGGTGGATTAAGGGCAGGGTAGGACGTTAGACTGGTAGGCAATACTAACTTGTGGTATAGTAAAAAGTTAGAACATGGAAAATCGTCGTGCGCAAGGGAAGGACCAAAACACCTTGATATTATAGGAGAGGTGCATGCAAGCGGACGAAGAAATGTGTCTAGGGTGGAATGAATTATATAGTAACACCTGCAAAAGAGTGAATGTAAAAGAGCCCCCCAAAAAAACCATCCCCAAAGCCAAGTAAAATTGGATCTGTTCCCGAAATCCATTGTAATTTAATCACTTTTTGATAGCATCCCCTTTGTTTTAAACACAACTTTCCATACATGTGTTTGCCCATTGAAGAGGTGGTCAGAAAGTGACTTTTTAGACATCAATGACAAAAGATAAATGTGCTCAAAGTTGACACATTTTGCATATGCCTATCCCACCATACATGAGACAACCATGTCTTCATCACTGGAAAATATAAACGTTTGATATAATATCAAATGTTACAAACAATTCTGTCACTATTTTATTGTTTTTTGAAAAACATGTTTTTTTATATATAAAAATGGTTTTAAATCTTGAACGTCATTTATCTAAAAACGTGTAAACTCCGATTTAAATATGGCATATGTTGAAGCTTAGACACTATTTCACATCTGAGGTTTCTGTGTTGTGCCCGCCATCTGTTGAGAGACAACGTGCTCTTGAATACAGCGTGGGTGTCATTTCAATCATAGAAATTGATTCAGACCCTGTCCCTTCAGACTAGAGGTAGACCGATTAGGGCCGATTTCAAGTTTTCATAACAATTGGAAATTGGTATTTTTGGGCACCGATTTGCCTATTTTAAAAAAAAAAAAATTATTTAATAACTAGGCAAGTCAGTTAAGAACACATTCTTATTTTCAATGACGCCTAGGAACGGTTTGTTAACTGCCTTGTTTGGGGGCAGAATGACAGATTTTCACATTGTCAGCTAGGGGGATCCAATCTTGCAACCTTACAGTTAACTAGTCCAACGCAATAACGACCTACCTCTCTCTCGTTGCACTCCACAAGGAGACTGCCTGTTTCTCGAATGCAGTAAGCCAAGGTAAGTTGCTAGCTAGCATTAAACTTATCATATATAAAACAATCAATCATAATCACTAGTTAACTAAGCATGGTTGATGATATTACTAGATATTATCTAGCGTGTCCTGCGTTGCATATAATCTGACTGAGCATACAAGCATCCGACTGAGCGGTGGTAGGCAGAAGCAGGCACATAAACATTCATTCAAACAGTTTTGCCAGCAGCTCTTTGTTGTGCGTCAAGCATTGCGCTGTTTATGACTTCAAGCCTATCAACTCCCGAGATGAGGCTGGTGTAACTGAAGTAAAATGGCTAGGTAGTTAGCGCGCGCTAACTAGAGGGACGGAAGCTATACTGTTACACTGGCAATACTAAAGTGCCTTACAAGAACATCCAATAGTCAAAGGTTAATGATACAAATGGTATAGAGGGAAATAGTCCTATAATTCCTATAATAACTACAACCTAAAACTTCTTACCTGGGAATATTGAAGACTCATGTTAAAAGGAACCACCAGCTTTCATATGTTCTGAGCAAGGAACTGAAACGTTAGCTTTCTTACATAGCACATGTTGCACTTTTACTTTATTCTCCAACACTTTGTTTTTGCATTATTTAAACCAAATCGAACATGTTTCATTATTTACTTGAGGCTAAATTGATTTTATTGATGTATTATATTAAGTTAAAATAAGTGTTCATTCAGTATTGTTGTAATTACCATTATTACAAATAATTCTTAAAAAATCGTCCGATTAATCGGTAGCGGCTTTTTTGGTCCTCCAATAATCGGCATCGGCGTTGAAAAATCATAATCGGTGGACCTCTACTTCAGACCACTGCAATTTAGCTGGTACACACACCATTGACATTTAAATTGAATTGAAATTGTATCTAATTAATAATAATACAAAGATGACTGCAGGCCCACCCACCATCGCATCTAAACTTAAATGGTTATGTCCATTCTATTATATATATTTTTTATGATTGCAAAAGGTTTCCTATGGAGGATTGACAGTATAATTTAAATCAACAGATATTCCTATTTTAAGTCAATATCCTCTCGTGTGTGGACCTCCCTATCTTTTTGTAAACATTTTTATTTTATTCTTATATTAGTACATTTTATCAGCCAAAACATGACACCCGTGCTATATTCAAGAGCATGTTCTGTCTCAACCGATGGCGAGCACAACACAAGAACTTTAGATTACGTGAACTAGGGACTAAGCTACAACATATGCATACATGAAAAAATAGGACTTCACGCATTTTTAGATTATTGACAAAGAAAAAGAACAAACGTCATTATATACATAAAAACATCTCCATAAATGATTAAATAGTTTGACAACCCTGTTTTTAAGCTTTTAAATCATATCAATCTCAACCATTCATATTTTCCAGTGTCTCATGGTATGGTGGGGTATCCAAAATGTGTAAACTTTGAACACATATATCTCTTGAATGATTTGGCATTCATTTCCAAAAAGTCACTTTCCGAGTATTTCTACAATGGGCAAATACACTACATGGCCAAAAGTATGTAGACACATTATCGTCGAACATCTCATTCCAAAATCATGGGCAATAATATGGAGTTGGTCCCCCTTTGATGCTATAACAGCCTCCACTCTTCCAGGAAGGCTTTCCACTAAACGTTGGAACATTAGTGCGGGGAGTTGCTTCTATTCACCCACGCGCATTAGTGAGGTCAGACACAGATGTTGGGCTTGGCTTGCAGTTGGCATTCCAATTCATCCCAAAGGTGTCTGACGGGGTTGAGGTCAGGGCTCTGTGCAAGCCAGTCAAGTTGTTCCACACCGATCTCAACAAGCCATTTCTGTAGTGACCTCGCTTTGTGCACAGGGGGCATTGTCATGCTGAAACAGGAAAGGGCCTTCCTGAAACTGTTGCCTCAAAGTTGGAGGCACATAATTGTCTAGAATGTATGCTGTAGCATTAAGATTTCCCTTCACTGGAACTAAGGGGCCTAGAATGAACCATGAAAACAGCCCCAGACCATTATTCCTCCTCCACCAAACTTTATAGTTGGCACCATGTATTCATGCAGGTAGCGTTCTTCTGGCATCCACCAAACCCCAATTCGCCCATCGAACTGCTTCCACTGCTCCAGAGTGCAATGGCTGTGAGCTTTATACCACTTCAGCCAATGCTTGGCATTGCGCATGGTGATCTTAGGCTTGTGTGTGGCTGCTCTGCCATGGAAACCCATTTCATGAAGCTCACAACCAACAGTTACTGTGCTGACGTTGCTTCCAGGGGCAGTTTGAAACTCTGTAGTGAGTGTTGCAACCGAAGACAGACAATTTTTACGCGCTACATGCTTCAGTACTTGGCGGGCCCATTCTGTGAGCTTGTGTGGCCTACCACTTCGCGGCTGAACCGTTGTTGTTCCTAGACGTTTTCACATTACAATAACAGCACTTACAGTTAACTGGGGCAGCTCTAGCAGGTCAGAAGTTTGACAAACTGACTTGTTGGAAAGGTGGCATCCTATGACGGTGCCACATTTAAAGTCACTGAGCTCTTCGGAACGGGCCATTCTACTGCCAATGTTTGTCTGTGGAGATGGCATGGCTGTGTGCTCGATTTTATACACCTGTCAGCAAGTGTTCAAATCAAAAGGGGTGCTGTAAAAAAGTGATTGAATTCAAATGGATTTACCCTACAGCTTAGCTTATGCAAAACGCTGCCATATATATGTCAAGTTGCCGGTGGTTCTACAAAAACAAGAGAAAATTCAGAAAGATGTTAATAAAATCCATGTTTTGTATCAAGTGAGAAATGTCTCTTGCATGTATGTAGATCTTTGTTTTCGTGGCAAAGTGTTACGCGCTGTCGTGTACTTCTACAAGTGGCCACGGCTGCGTCGCATAGAACCGACCAGTTCCTGCAAAGACTCTGGGAAATGCTAGATGTGTGGCAGTTAAGATGGCAAGGAACCTCCTCAGGATGTACAAAACATGGATTTAATGAATGTCTTTCTGACTTTTCTGTGGTTTTTGTAGAAACCACCTGCAACATAGTTATGACATATCCCGCGTAACCGTAGCTACGCTGGCACCTGATCGTCTTCGGTAGCCTATACTTGCCTCTTCAGACAATTTGTTGAATTCATTTCTAGCAATCTGTAGGTGGTGCCAGTGAGGCATCATGCATATGTATTTCACCCCTAGAGTTACTACATGCACTTGGCTATTTTAGGACGAGCAATGTTGAGGTCGACCTCCTGGCATAGCTTTCCTATTCTTTTAAAAACTTTCAAATTCATGCATATTTTTAGCCTGTTTTGAGATTTCGCTTCCCTTGTTTGTTTGTTGACATATCCTCATTATCAGCAAGTGAATCCTTACTTATCCTGGACCTAATATGAACTGTGTTCGGTGCTAATCATTTGCCATTTTAATCATGTTGTGATTCGTTCCCACGTGACTGTCAGACAGTTTCCATGACCAGCTATTGGAGGACAGTCGGTTCCTCAGGACAGACCGTCGACTGGACACAGAACTAGTGGATAAGCTCATCCTGCAGCTCAACAGGATCTACCCACAGATCCTCACAGACAAGGAGGCCACCAAAGTGAGTAACTTCCTCTGGACAAATTAGTTTGACCCAAGGTCATTTGTAACTTCCACATGCAGAGCTCTTTGCTCTAAGAGATGTGTCCTACTGAAATGTAGCGAATGACTGCTTGTTCAGGCAGCTGTGGTTTCAAGCAGCACTTTGTTACATCTACACTATTTTAACTCAATCTAAGCATCCGTTCCATTTCCAGACTCTGTTGAACAGACCACTTGAACATTAATTTAGTTCCAGAACGTGCAGTTAGTCAATTGGTGGCCCCTTGTGGCCAACTGTAACAAAAAAAAATGTCAAATTGAGTAACAGGCTAGGCGTGCACAGGACATTCATTTCTGGATTTCAAAGGTAATCACTTACATTCAGAGAGAGAGAGAGAGAGAGAGAGAGAGATCGAGGTATTCTACACACCTGGAATTCTGAATATGATATGATGATCCAGTTTAGGGACCTTGATGTGCCCACCTGCGTCCGACTGGCCGAGCTCCTGGCTCACCTGCAGGGGAAAGGTGAAGAGGCCTGCCGGGAGTTCTACCGGGCGCTTCACCTGCATATGGAAGAGGTGTACTTCAGCCTACCAACACGCCTCCGCCTCAGAGGTTAGTCCCTCCGCCCTGACAGTCAGTCATTGGAGAGCTAAGATTTGCTCTCCTTATTATTCACATGAAAATGTTTTAGTCTTTTTCTGTACACTACTGATGGTGTATTTGCATCAAAAAACCTGCATAAATGTATTCGCCAAAATCACTGACATTTTGTAATCCCTTTCCCAGATTCTGTAGACCCGTTCACGATTACAGCCTCACCCACCCAGCCGAGATATGTGCTGAACGACCGAGGTACGCATACACACAGAAAGCTGAAACTCTGTCACACATACAAACACGCGTACTGTAGACACACATGCTGTACATACCTTTCTTTCTCACAGTCTCCTGTTCTCTCTCTCTAGGTCCTCTGTTCTTCCTGAGTTGTTTTGGTGTTGCGGTGGGGATGGCTCTACTGTATTACTATGGCGGTGAGTACAATAAGGCCCTTCCATTTTTTTCTTTCTTTCCCCAAAGAAAAAAACCCCAGAAGTCATTATGTCGTATGGCTTTTCTGTACTCCTAAACGGATTATTTTGAAACCAAGCTAAGCTTAAACATTGCATCTTCATGTTGTGCCACAAATCAAGCTCCACATCAAACTTGATTTTAAAGGGTATTTAAAAATCGCAACCCACTTTGAAGTGTAACAAACAAGAAGTGGTGAACGGGATGAATGAAAGACACATAAAAACCCTCCATGGTGTCTGCTCCTCTTGACGGGGCAGACTATTCCGTAACGCACAGACCAAATTTGTGTACACCTATTCTGTTTCCTTTAGGTTGAAGTTGTTGGTCTTATCATGCTCAGTTGTCAGGGAATAAAACAAAGTGTAAACCGTCCATGTGTTGTCCTACAGAGGCCAATGTAACAGGGGGAAGCGGGGCTCTTGGCATGGCTGCTCTTGGACTGGGCCGACGAGCCAGAGAGGTTCTCATATGGTACGCTGAAGACCCCATCAGGAAGTAGTCTGTGTGTCTCCACTACCACAGCAAAACAAGCACTCCAAAGGTGTTTCCGGACATCCATAACACACTACACAAATACCCTTTTCACATTACCATGCCAACCTGAACCAAACTGTGCTGGTTAACTGGGCCAGTTGATTACAGCTTGGTTTGGCTCAGTTCAGTTTGTCTCAGTGGTGTGAAAAGCCATGGGATTCTAACTTTGTACATACTGTGTATATAGCAGTCTGTTGGCTTTAGGAATCTTGAGAGGTTTATTGGACAATTTGTCATATAGCAACTGGTTTTCTTATGAACTTTCATTGTCTTCATAATGGTTAGATATTAGACATGCATCTTCTCTGGTGAAAGGGACTATTATCACACTAATGCTCTGTTACTGAACAGCATCTTGTCAAGAGCCAGCCTCCTTCCCTTGTTCATTTGGTGTGGTTTGGACACCGTGTACAGAAACCAATAAACCAGACTCACTTTAAATGAACCTTTCTGACTGAATGTGTTGTACTACTTGCAGTATGCTCAGGAGATTGACGTTAGGAAACATCAAACGGCAAAGGAGGGTATTTATCAAATAGGATGTTTATTTGTTTACTTGGCTTACTGAAGGAAACCAACCAAGCACTACGTTTTATTGCAATTTGAATTGTAATATCATCTCTGTTATCAGGGAGGATCTATAAATGGAAAACATGAATGATATATATATATATATATATATATTTTGTTATCAGACACCCTTACAGTAGTGAGTGTATACATTTCATACTGGTCCCCCGTGGGAATCAAACCCACAACCCTGGTGTTGCAAGTGCCATGCTCTACCAACTGAGACACACGCTCTACCAACTGAGCTACAACATGTTGTTCGTCCGGTGTTTTGTCTTGGATTAAATGTCTACGACATGATGTCTTTCAATTTGATCAATCCAGGTCCACTATGCTTGTAGCTAGATTAATGTGTGACCCAACCATATCAGAGCAATTGTAATATGTTCACTAGAACTATCACATTATAGCGGTTGATTACACTCTTTTTGAGTGACAATAGTACTAAGTTACTGTTTTTGACAGTGTTCATGTTGTTTTTATTCCCACTGAAAAGCCCATGTAAAGTATTAGATTTCAGGTCTCAGCCGTGTTTCACCTCTGTCTGTTTCTCTCTCACTTTTCTCTAATGTTATTAAGTGTTTTCAAAGTTCTCTCTAACACAGTGTGAAGCCATTGTTCACTAACTTTCCTTAATCTGTGCTTTGTTTGGTACGAGAATATGGTTCATGGGGGAAGTAGATTATAACGGTTATAAAGTTTTATAGTAGGGAAAAGTATACTATTAGATACACATGTAGCCTACCTGATATATATTCAGTGTGTAGACATATGAGACTGTTGTCACAGCTCCATCTACTCTGTGAGGAGAAAATCCCAACTCCCATTTAAGTCATATGGACATCAATGCACAGCTAAGTGGTTTTAGTGGAAGTTATGCTTCTCCCCACATTCTCTTCACTGCCTCATTCTCACAAGTGCCATCATTATGATTTATATAATTGTATGACTTTTCACTATTTACTGTTTTCAAGCCTTTCTATGCGTGGACAATACAAAACAATATCTGGACAAATTGTTAGTTTTCATTTACAAACTTCATTTCAGAATAGTACAGTTTTCTACTGCATACAGTGCAACAAACAGGGGCTAAAATATGATTTGGTCCTTCATTTAAAAAAAATAGAAAATGCCTTCAATCATAAAAATATATATATATTGGCAAAGCTTAAGGTCTAAACATGGCATGAAATATTATATATATATTTTACACATAAATTGTGATGGTACATACTGTACGTTGCATAGATCTGAGATCACATATAAGGCAGCAGGCAATGTCTGAATGTCCGGTTGTAAAATTCAAGTAACTTAACATGAGAATTTTGTGTAAAAATCCACTAATTACCAACATTTTGCAACGCTAGATCAGTGGTTCACAAACTCTTCACACCCCTCTTGTTAGCGGAGAGAACATTTAGCAGGTTTAAAGCATATTTCCTGCAATTCTATACACTCGTCAAGCCTGCCCAGGGACTGTGGTTGAAAATTAGCCGGCTGGCTAAAACCGGCACTTTTACTGAAAACGTTGATTAATGTGCACTGTCCCTGTAAAAAGTAACTCGACTCAACATGAACACACAGAATATGTAGGAAATGAGCTTTAAAATGGCGGCCATGGAGGGCGATATTTTTGAGAGGCATTTAAAAGCTAATTTCCTACATTCTACACATTTTGCCGTATCTTGTGTGTGTTCATGTGATAGCAGAGTGACTCAAACATTACAACAAAATCAATGGGCTAAAAAACACAGCAGCTGGGTCTGCAAAGTTTGAGTATTTCTAGAACAAAGTTACCATGACAACAGATATGAGATACTTTAGTGTATGTGGACACCCCTTCAAATGAGTAGATTTTGCTATTTGTTTGCCAGTGACAGTCTCTCTCTTCTCATTCAAATATTTGTTTTTAACATAAAGTTCAGTAAAAGACCCATGTGATTCCATTTGATATTGCGAGGGTTGTTTTGTTTGCTCATTGCGCTGTCTATGTGTCAGTATATTGTCTATAAAAGTGGATCCTCGTGATTGTATTGTTTTTCCCTTTTAGACCACATAGGCCTAATAAAATACTTCAAATGATAGGCTCTCTGTCTCTGTCTTTCTGTCTCTGTGTGGTGACTTAAAGAAGAGTAAAGGTAAGGCCTCAACATCCTGCTGAATTAACATCTGTCTGAAGATGTACATGCTAAAACTCACCACTGAGCTGTGTGTGTGTGTATCTAAAATAACCCTGATATGTACATATTTATAATGGCAATACATTAACACTGTTGGTCATTTGAACAATGTATTGCTCACACAAGTAATATGAAATATGAAGTGTGACAGGATCGTCATGAAGTAGGGTCAACCTGATTGTGACTGGCCGCTTGTATGAAAGGCCAGTGGGAATCCTGTATAACGAATCGATCCATTGTCTTTGGTGTCACGGAGAATCTGATGGAATACTGGATCCGTCAACCGCTCTTGCTTGTAAAGTAGCAGTGATTTGGTTTGTGCAGCTATGGCATTCTGGTATAAAACATTTACTTTAAGATTCACCTTTGTGCATTCTAACTGTAAGTCTGTGTACAATACATATGTTTATTAAACTCAAGTAACCTGACAATTTGACACTGATTACCAAATACTTGTATGAGCCTTTCAACCAAGGGTACACGTTGGCATATTATGTGTGTATTGTGCATATGACACCAGTATAATGCCTGTATAACTGTAATAACTAATGACCAGGGGTAAGGAGTGAGGGCAGTTAAGAGTTTTGATTGGGCTTTTGGACACCAAAGGCCGTAATAAAGACGTTGACTACAACGATGATGAAGATGAGTGCTGTGGCGATGTTCTCCATAATGTTCAGCTTGAAGTGGGTGCTCTCATCGTTCAGGTTCCACTTCACTGCAGAACAAGAGAAGAACACAAACATGTTGCGGATTAGCTTAGTGGCTCCAAGCAGGTCCTCAGCTCATAGAAAGCAACCAACAGAAGGAGCCATGTCAAAAGTTGTTTCTAAGACTGGGGCCCTGTTTGAATTCCCTAAAAGTGCATTCTTCCTCTTCCCCTTGACGTAATCCCTGAGTAGACAATATTGAACAAGTGAACTCAAGGGCTCCACCACATGGTGGTATTCACCTGTCCAGTCATTTCTGATCCTGCCTTCCTGTAGGAAGGAAAGGGGGGATACTCTGAATCAGAGAGGTGCAGGGGGCTGCCTTAATCGACATCCACGTCTTCGGGGAGCAGTGGGTTAACTGCCTTGCTCAGGGGCAGAATGACAGATTTTTACCTTGTCAGCTCGGGATTCGATCCAACAACCTTTCGGGTTACTGTGCTCTCTAACCACTAGGCTTGATGCACTTTTAAATAATCAGACTGACACCTGGCTTTTGAACCATCAAATATCCAGTGCCGTCATGTTTAGCTAATCATTATTGAACCATGTGATATCAAGATACAGCATTTGACATTTCCTACACTCAGGTGAATGGTTATTTAGGACATTAATTCTATGCCTCACTAGAAAGGAATGCCAATATGTTGTTGTGGGGGTTGTTGTGAGAGTTGAAGCCCAGTTAAGCATTTTTCACATGCTGACTCGAGGCACATCTCCTGTAACGTTAACAATTCTGCCTGAGGACATTAAACTGAGTATTCCTAATTTGAACCAACTGAGAGGAGAAATACAATGGATATACAAACACTGTCTCCAATGGTCCCGTTCTTTAACTCTCCCACCCACACAATGGGAGCCCCTGGCAGGGGAATATACGGACATTATAGCCAGGTACACAGACAATAACAGAGAGAGCCATTCAAACATAAAGTAGGGTCAGAAACATGTAGGGAGTTTATCTGTTCTTGGAGCTGAGGAGAAACGATGGCACCGTAAACCAAGTGTTTATGTCTCATCAATAGGGTCAGGAGTTTGTCAGGTCACATGGTCAGGAAAGACTCTTGGCCCCATGCCTCATCAATCTGTGGCTATGTCCCAATTATGCCTCCTTCCTCCCAAAGTGTGCATTTCCCTTAACTGATTTGAAATGAAATGACTGGAACAAGAAATATGGTGGAAACTCCTTTTAGCCCATGCCTCCGCCGATCCAACGCTTTTAGATTTGTGGAAAGTTTTAAATGACTTCACTCTTCAGGGGAAAGGAGTTCTTATTGGGTTATTGCGGTCAGTATGAGGAAGAGGACTGCTGGTTAGAGCCAGACAGGAGTGAACAAGACTTTCTTAATAGCCTCTGAGGGGATAAATAAAGTTGAACAGAACTGAGACCCACCAATGAAGATGAGCAGGACGCCCACGGTGATCTGCAGGATGAGGGATATGGAGATGAAGGTGATGAGGGGGGTGTAGAAGTTGAAGTCTGGACCCTGCTCCAGGACGGCCTTCAGCTGGGAGGCGTTGGCCATGAGTAACGCCACGTCCAGCATGCTCTCTGCTGCGCTCTTCTTATTAGCATACCGGTTCATGTTTATATGCTGGCCTTCCTGCCTCCAATTCCGGTGGCCTTGACGCCGTTCCTGGACATAGAGAGACTTAACGTCAGTACAACATAGACAGAGACCGATGACACGCCTGAACACAGAAGCTAACATCAGTGCACTATCGATAGCGACAGCAGACCAAGCCCCGGGAACCTGAACACAGGAGACTGACGTCAGTACACCATAGATATACAGAGATTTAACACTGGCACATCACTGTTAGGACTTAGTAGAAAGCTAGATTATATGAACACATGCTTATGCCTGCATTTAACTGATTTAACATGTATATAGCCATGTTATTACCTGGTACTCCTTGTATATAGCCATGTTATTACCCGGTACTCCCTGTATATAGCCATGTTATTGCCTGGTACTCCCTGTATATAGCCATGTTATTACCTGGTACTCCCTGTATATAGCCATGTTATTACCTGGTACTCCCTGTATATAGCCATGTTATTGCCTGGTACTCCCTGTATATAGCCATGTTATTGCCTGGTACTCCCTGTATATAGCCATGTTATTACCTGGTACTCTCTGTATATAGCCATGTTATTACCTGGTACTCCCTGTATATAGCCATGTTATTACCTGTTACTCCCTGTATATAGCCATGTTATTGCCTGATACTCCCTGTATATAGCCATGTTATTGCCTGGTACTCCCTGTATATAGCCATGTTATTACCCGGTACTCCCTGTATATAGCCATGTTATTACCTGGTACTCCCTGTATATAGCCATGTTATTGCCTGGTACTCCCTGTATATAGCCATGTTATTGCCTGGTACTCCCTGTATATAGCCATGTTCTTTTTTACTCTTATTGGTATTCTTTATTCACTGTGTATTTAATCCTTGTGTCACTTTCTATTTTTAACAACAAAAAAATGTTATCCTTAACTCTGCATTGTTGGAAAAGGACTAGTAAGTAAATATGTCACTGTTAGTCTACACCTGTTGTTTACGAAGCATGTTACAAATGACATTTGTTTTGATGGGGAAATATGGGGGAATTCTAGTGACTTCTGCAGTTGCTCTGCTGTGGTTCGTGAGAAAGGAAAGTGTTGTGGGACTTTTAACAGGAAGTGTGGCCATGCACATGTTTCTCACCCACCCCATAATGACCAAGTGAAAAAATGTTTAGCGGGAGGGGAATTCTGGCGATTTCTACAGGGACTGCTGTTCATTTGTGGGAAATGGCCATTGTTACGGTTCTCTGTGCACAGATAACTGCTCGAAAGGACAAGAGGTCTCGTGCCATGACTCCTCTGCAATTTCTTACCAACCAGGGTGTAACTACTGTAGCTGTCAAACAAGAGGAAGTTGGATAATATGAATGTAGAAAGCAGAGAGGTGTGTCATTGTGTCTTAAGTGATGCGGAAGCATGTTTTATGTGTGTGTACTGAACATGTACTGCTTGAGTGTATTGTAGAGCAGTAGTGAATACTGTTCAGTAACAGTCCATTTGTTGTAATTGTTAATTGTATGAAGAAACTGTAATTGTCGTATAATCAATAGCATGACAATGACTATTAATGTCAGAATATAGCAACGTTATCAAATGAGGAGGACTGAGGAACACCTCCTAAAGTATGTGCTACTATACTATAGTAATAACATAGTGTAGTACAGCAGTGAGGAGTGGAGAGGAGAGAAGCAAGGCCGGTCTAATGAGTGCCACTCATGACACATGTTTACCAACAGAGTAAACTCCAGGAATCCATTACAGCAGAACTGATGTCATGCTGTCTGCCTCAGTGGTCAAACAAATGACCGTGTCTATATATCTTGTCCTGTCTCAGCTTCCCGAAAGTTAGCATTTATTTCAAGTAGTTCAGAATGCCCGCTCCAGCTGTGAGCCAGTTTTACTCAGCTTTATGTTGCTTTACTTTCTCCACTAATTCAGAAAGGCATAGGGAGGGCATGACTGTACGGTGATGTAATTACATTGTTACGCCATTGGAAAAGTGGGCCCCTAACCCAAACATTACCCAGGTTTTTGTGTGGGTTAAAGGACAGAGTAAAACAGAGAAGCCCACATCCACATGGCCTCTTGCCACCTCTGAAAACACACAAAGCCCACAGAGGGGAAAAGTCTCCTTGTGACCAAGGCTAGCGATGACTGGACAGTTAGTTATCTCTGAGAAGCAGCCTGCTTTCCCTCACTGCCTTATCACCCTCAAATTCCTGCACTCATCTTTCTTTCTTTTGTTTTTTTTTTCCATTCCCTCTATCGTTCCCTTTCTACGGCCCTGTTTTGCAGGTGCCATTTTCCTCACTCGATCTTGTTGCCCATTTTTCTGCATGCCCTTCCGAGGGCTAGTTTCACATACTGCTGTGTACATGGCGACGTTCTAGAAATAGGCCTACTGAAAAGGGTGAACTTCCTCAAATTCCGTTTCTCATAGTCCATTACCTCCCCTCGTCTTCCTTCTTTGTTGTTCGTTTGGTCTGGTTATCTGTCCCACTCCCTCTCTCTCGGGCTGAGGAGGGACTCACCTCTACCGCTGATGTCCAGAGTGTTATAACATGCTGAGATACAGTACATGTCACGTAATTCCCTGTGACGGCAGACACCCTTCTTTTGCGGGATTGTTGAGTAACAGGTAGATCATTGTAGGTCTGAACAGACACTGCTGACTAGTCAGGTTTGTTACTCATGTAGAGATGGGTGTTCCTTTTAGCTCTTATATTTATTTTTTCTTCTCTGCCCTTGTTCATACACCGGCAGTACATCCACTGAACAACTGTTGTTGTTTGACTGTGAGCTTCACGTGGGCTCTTTTCCTGTTGCTTTTAACTAAACAATTAGACTCGACAATGAGCCTAAAGTCACAGGTTTTAGATGATCACTGATGGGTAAAAAACAACAACAAAGCGTGACGATCACAAGGCCAGAATACCAGGCCTTGATGTCACTTTGCTCACAGAGCAGAGCGGTCTCAGTCTGGACACCTCCTTTGTGTTGCTCATAGCACTGTTTCAGCCACTGTGTTTTAGATGAGGTGTGAAATTGCCTAGGTCATAAACAATATTGTGCTTCCTTATTTCTGGACTGTCTGAAATAGGCCTGGATAATGTCTTGCAAATGGGTTTTAAAAGCTATCAGACTGACAGGACACTGTTTGCTTTCTGATGGTGCCAAGTCTGGTTTCCTCAATATTATAAAAGGGGTACCACTGAGGTTGGTATTGGGAACTGTTCTCTTTACTATTTATGTAAATAATATTAGTCTATGTATTAAATCATGCAATATTCATCGGTATGCAGACAAAACGGTTATGTATGCCATAGCCTGGTCAACAGTGGATGCAATGTTGGAGCTGCAATCTGAATTTGTTGCATTATGGAAAGCTCTGGTTGATTTAAAACATACTTAATATGCTGTTCTCTAATTCATGGGAACATTTCTCAGGGGGCTACATATTCACTCGTTGGATGCCTCTCTTATCGAGCGGGTTCCCGCCTATAAATATCTCAGTGTTTTGGATTGATAAAGATCTAACATTTCAAAAACATGAGCTACTGAAAGAACTCTGATTTAAAGTCGTCTTTAAAAAAATTAAATGTAATAGATCTTGCTTCCATGAACAGAACGAAACGGCTTGTGCGGTCAACTTTCCTGCCAGTTCTTGACGATGGTGACATCGTTTACCGGACGGCAGCCGCCACTAAACCAGTGGGGACTTGGGGAATTCTACCGCTTTAATCCTCACGGTTATGACCTCTTGGTGTTGTGTAACGGGAGTTTAAGCAGTGACTGAAAAGTTAGGTGGTTCCTCCCTTAGTATCGGTTCACAAACACACGTTCCCTGGATACCCTCTGATTAAACGTTAAGACACACCAGTGGGAAATCAGTTACTGCTGGTGGTTTGATCACTGTGCTCAACAAAGTGGGTTACATTTGAAAATCATCAAATACATGAAACAATGTTAAACATTAAATGTATGAAACACTAAATATTTTTGGTTTTTCTAATTATTTGTGTTACATCAACTCATATTTAATCATGTTATCAGTAAATCCAACACAGGACATTACATCAACTCAATAATATAGAGTGTAGATTTGCTGTCTTCATTGTATCATGTAGATTCAACACTTATTTTGTATTTATTTTTTACATTGAACACTCTTCAGCTGTTAGACTGTTAGACTTCCTCTAACCGTGTTTAGGTTATAACTGAGTTATAAAATCACGCGTTGTCCAAGTTGCATGCAATAAGGAATTCCCCTGCTGTCGGTAGCCTAAGTCAGGGCAGGGCGCATGTTGTGGCTCCCGAGTGGTGCAGCGGTCTAAAACACTGCATCTCACTGCAAGAGACGTCACTACAGTCCATGGTTGTAATCCAGGCTGTATCACATCCGGCCGTGATTGGGAGTCCCATCTGGTGGCGCACAATTGGCCCAGCGTCATCCAGGTTTGGCCGGAGTAGGCCCGTCATTGTAAATAAGAATTTGTTCTTAACTGATTTGCCTGGTTAAAAAAAAAATGATGATCTCACCCCTAATCCTCAACAGGTGCGCTTTGGACTAGAATGAATGAGCTTATTTGATTAGCTGTAGGCCTTGTAGTAGAAACCCTGACCTATTGTCCCAAGGTTCGCGTGACAATGGTCTTTGAAATAGGCCTAAAAAGTGATCAAGCTTTGTTTAGGACAGGTTATGCTCTGTTGCCAAGTGTTAAAGCACCCTGCAGCCACTGATAATGTAATACAATTCCAATAATGTAATAAATATGCCGAATGCATAATGTAATAACGTTTTTTGTGTAGATTACTACATTATGTTGTGGGTAAGAGATATCCATGAATAGTGTAAAAACTTTATCCTATATTGTACTATTCCCCCCCCCCCCCCCCCCATGCATATCAAGTCTCATGCTTCAGTTTTTTTTTTCAGTAATAGCTGACTTCACACCAAACCACATTCCTGAACAGGAGCTTGAAACCTGACTTTCAAAATACACATTTGACCCCCAATACACACCCACAACCCCAGTCAGTGAGTCAGTCTGACTGTCTGTGTAAATGATGGCGAGAGAGTGTGTGCGTGCTTGTGCAATTGTTTTGTTGCAAACTACTACTAAAATCTCATATGTATTGCAATGTTTTTATAGATATAACCCTACGAACAGCATCACAAAATGGTTGCCTAAAGTGGTAAGGACGTTGTTTCATGGTCCCACAAAGGTTTAGTCTAGTTCCCGGTTTGTCCCAGGGACGTTCACAATAATGTTTTTAGGACATTCATGGGACGTTGTTTCACGGTCTCCTGGAGGTTTTTGAGTAGTTCCCGGTTTGTCCCGGGGACGTTCACAATAATGTTTTTAGGACATTCATGGGACGTTGTTTCACGGTCTCCTGGAGGTTTTTGAGTAGTTCCGGTTTGTCCCGGGGACGTTCACAATAATGTTTTTAGGACATTCATGGGACGTTGTTTCACGGTCTCCTGGAGGTTTTTGAGTAGTTCCCGGTTTGTCCCGGGGACGTTCACAATAATGTTTTTAGGACATTCATGGGACGTTGTTTCACGGTCTCCTGGAGGTTTTTGAGTAGTTCCCGGTTTGTCCCGGGGACGTTCACAATAATGTTTTTAGGACATTCATGGGACGTTGTTTCACGGTCTCCTGGAGGTTTTTGAGTAGTTCCCGGTTTGTCCCGGGGACGTTCACAATAATGTTTTTAGGACATTCATGGGACGTTGTTTCACGGTCTCCTGGAGGTTTTTGAGTAGTTCCCGGTTTGTCCCGGGGACGTTCACAATAATGTTTTTAGGACATTCATGGGACGTTGTTTCACGGTCTCCTGGAGGTTTTTGAGTAGTTCCCGGTTTGTCCCGGGGCGTTCACAATAATGTTTTTAGGACATTCATGGGACGTTGTTTCACGGTCTCCTGGAGGTTTTTGAGTAGTTCCTGGTTTGTCCCGGGGGCGTTCACAATAATGTTTTTAGGACATTCATGGGACGTTGTTTCACGGTCTCCTGGAGGTTTTTGAGTAGTTCCCGGTTTGTCCCGGGGACGTTCACAATAATGTTTTTAGGACATTCATGGGACGTTGTTTCACGGTCTCCTGGAGGTTTTTGAGTAGTTCCCGGTTTGTCCCGGGGACGTTCACAATAATGTTTTTAGGACATTCATGGGACGTTGTTTCACGGTCTCCTGGAGGTTTTTGAGTAGTTCCCGGTTTGTCCCGGGGACGTTCACAATAATGTTTTTAGGACATTCATGGGACGTTGTTTCACGGTCTCCTGGAGGTTTTTGAGTAGTTCCCGGTTTGTCCCGGGGACGTTCACAATAATGTTTTTAGGACATTCATGGGACGTTGTTTCACGGTCTCCTGGAGGTTTTTGAGTAGTTCCCGGTTTGTCCCGGGGACGTTCACAATAATGTTTTTAGGACATTCATGGGACGTTGTTTCACGGTCTCCTGAGGTTTTTGAGTAGTTCTTTGTCACGGGGACGTTCACAATAATGTTTTTAGGACATTCATGGGACGTTGTTTCACGGTCTCCTGGAGGTTTTTGAGTAGTTCCCGGTTTGTCCCGGGGACGTTCACAATAATGTTTTTAGGACATTCATGGGACGTTGTTTCACGGTCTCCTGGAGGTTTTTGAGTAGTTCCCGGTTTGTCACGGGGACGTTCACAATAATGTTTTTAGGACATTCATGGGACGTTGTTTCACGGTCTCCTGGAGGTTTTTGAGTAGTTCCCGGTTTGTCCCGGTTTCTCCTGTTTTTGAGTAGTTCCCGGTTTGTCCGGGGACGTTCACAATAATGTTTTTAGGACGTTCATGGGGCGTTGTTTCACGGTCTCCTGGAGGTTTTTGAGTAGTTCCCGGTTTGTCACGGGGACGTTCACAATAATGTTTTTAGGACGTTCATGGGACGTTGTTTCGCGGTCTCCTGGAGGTTTTTGAGTAGTTCCCGGTTTGTCCCGGGGACGTTCACAATAATGTTTTTAGGACATTCATGGGACGTTGTTTCACGGTCTCCTGGAGGTTTTTGAGTAGTTCCCGGTTTGTCCCGGGGACGTTCACAACAATGTTTTTAGGACATTCATGGGACGTTGTTTCACGGTCTCCTGGAGGTTTTTGAGTAGTTCCCGGTTTGTCCCGGGGACGGCCCAGAGGGCATTTTTTTTGGGATGTTCTCAGGATGTTTTGTCATCATCCCCTGAAGGTTCTTGTACCCGGCTTGTTCGCTTGTGTGTTTCAAAGAGCTGTCAGTCAAGGCAGGGTCATGAATAATAGCTCCCTGCCCATGTTCTTTCAGGCTTCCTGATAGTTAGAGATGAGAGAAAAGGTACAATATCTTCCATTTTTAGCTTGATAATAGTGAACAAATATTATGGGTAATGTTTTGGTAATTCAAAATAATGTTTTACTTGGAAAATAGGATGACTGTGCGGGATATTTAACACTTTAACACTGTGTTATTTCTTTTTTAAACTGTGTGTATAAATCAATTTAATTAAGATAAAATATCTGAAATAAATATCAGATAATAAAGGCCAGTATCATCTTATTTACTTAAATAAAAGAGAATAAATAATCTCAAACTGCAGCAGTTAAATGATTTGCGCTCAGAAGCCAGCACCAACACGCTTCACATTGAGCGTGGGAAATGAGCTCTACAAAGTAAATCGTATTATTACTATTAGTATAAAGATAGAAAAAACACATGTAAAAGCTTAATTAAATAAAGGAATATTCGTGGGAATATAGCCATAATATACACAAGAGACAGGAGAATGGAATATATTTGAAAAGCCATTTATTTAAATAAATTGAAGCAGCCTCCATGTGCGAATGCTATTTTTCAAACATTTGGATATTTCTTAGTGTCTATTGTGCAAATAATGTTATTTTTTTATTGGAGAAAGAAAACAAGTAGGCGACCAGTAAGGTCGGACGCGCAACTGCAATGTGTTTCACCTGCTTATATGTACATTACATCTGAAACTGTTCTTTAGAGATTGCAACCCTTCTGTCCCCACGCACAGTGTGTTTAGGGCTCCATCTACGTTCATTCCTCCTGGGCCTATTGATCCAGTGCTGGATGCGTACCAAAGGCTGCTTTGTGAAGACATATATCTAAGGTAGAAGCCTCTGTCCCTTATGCCAGAAACATCTTTACCCACTCGGACAAACATGCCCTTAAATCTCCAGAATGACACCTCTATTGTCATCCACCTAGTGGACAAGGTAGGTGCTGTTAATGTACAAGATTACACTGTCTGAAGTACTCAGGCAACGAAATGATCAGACGTTCTATAAGACTCACTAAAAAAACACAAAACAGCTTTTGGCTGTAATCGAACAGACTTTCTGTCACTGAGGGTATGTGCAATGGTGATCTCACCAAAAAAAACTTACCTCTTCGTCGGCATGTCCGTTCATTTCCATGATTTCAGTCGCCATATTTGCCTCTTAACTATTGAATTTGAAATAAAGCGGGTTAAATTTCAAAAGTAATGTGGGAGTTCGTGTCGTTGTTTCGCTGCCAGTGTCCGCCAGGTCTGTCGCTGTGTGAAATAAAGACTAAGATGTGGAAGAGTGCCCACCACCCGTCAACGAGGGGCGTTTCCACACCGGGGCTCAGGAACTGAAAGTAGATCCAGAATCGTCATGTTCTGATCTATAAGGAGAGCCCCTTTTCATTTGGAATGAGAAACAAGAATTTCACAACATAAAATATGCAATAAAGGGTTTTTATGAAATTATGTAAATTGTAATTGATCTGATCATTTTCAAGCCTTTCAAACTTTGGTTTACTCTGATATGTATAGCTTTTAACAAAATATCTTCCTAAACACCATGTCAACATCAATTGAATAGCCTAAGGCTTATTTTCGACTGTAACACCAGTGTTACACTATTGTATAGGATACAAGGGAAATTGTGTTTTCATAGCACTGACAGAGAGAACTTGTGAAGAGCAGAATCAACAACAACTTATGCATAATCTCATACTGAACAGTTGCTTTGTGAAAAGGTGTTAAAGTTCACTGTGAACCATTTTTATGTAAATGACAGCTGAAAAGTATAAGTGGCCTGCTTGGCTTTGGCCTCAAGTGAGACAGGGGGTGCCAGCCCCCAAATGGAAACAGAAAGGTATTTTTAGGTAAAGCACTGGGGTAAATCCTGTATAGAAATGCACCATAACTGTTGTAGAATGAGTCAGAATAATGATCAAATTTTCAGTGCTGAATGGAGGTGCCACATTGCGTACATCTTCAGAAACAACACCTCCACTATGTTGATTCTCATCATAGGGGCCCCACAAGGGTGCATGCTCAGCCCCCTCCTTACTCCCCTTTCACCCATGACTGCGTGGCCAAGCAAGCCTCCAACTCAATCATCAAGTTTGCAGATGATACAGCAATTATAGGCCTAATTACCAACAATGACAAGATGGCCTACAGGGAGGAGGTGAGGGCCCTGGCAGAGTGGTGCCAGGAAAATTACCTCTTCCTCAACTTCAACAAAATGAAGAAGCTTATCGTGGACTTCAGGAGACAGCAGAGGGAGCACGCCCCTATCCACATAGGCAGGACCGCAGTGGAGAAGGTGAAAAGTTTCAAGTTCCTCGGCGTACACATCATTGACAATCTGAAATAGTCCACCCACACCTCAGGAGGCTGAAGAAATTTGGCTTGGCCCCTAAGACCCTCACAGACATTTACAGATACACAATTGAGAGCATGCTGTCGGGTTGTACCACTGCCAGGTACTGCAACTGAACCGCCCGCAACCACAGGGCTCTCCAGAGGGTGGTGCAGTCTGCCCAACGCATCACCGGGGGCACACTGCCTGCCCTTCAGGACACCGACAGCACCCGATGTCACAGGAAGGCCAAAAAGGACATCAACCATGCAAGCCATGGCCTGTTCACCCCGCTACCATCCAGAAGGCGATGTCAGTACAGATGCATCAAAGCTGGGACCGAGAGACTGAAAAATTGCTTCTATCTCAAGGCCAACAGACTGTTAAATAGCCATCACTAGCCGGCTACTACCCGGTTACTCAACCCTGCACCTTAGAGGATGCTGCTCTAAGTACGTAGACATGGAGTCACTGGTCACTTTAAAAATAGAACACCTAGTTCCTTTAGTAATGTTTGCATACTGTATTCTACTGTATTTTAGTCAATGCCACTCCGACATTGCTTATTATTAGATTTGTGTGTATTGTTATGATTTGTTAGATATTACTGCACTGTTGGAGGTAGGAACACCTACTTGGAGGTAGGAACACCTATTGTGACCAACACAATTTGATTTGAGTATATACACTGAATGTCCAAAACATTAGGAACACCTACCTAATATTGAGTTGTATCCCCTTTTGCACTCAGAACAGCCTCAATCTGTCAGGGCATGAACTCTACAAGGTGTAGAAAGCATTCCACAGAGATACTGGCCCATGTTGACTTCAATGCTTCCCACAGTTTTACCAAGTTGGCTGGATGTCCTTTGGGTGGTGGACCATTGTTGATAAAGCGTGTAAAACCATTGTTGAAAGAGCGTGTAAAACCCAGCAGCGTTGCAGTTCTTGACACACTCAAACCGGTATGCCTGGCACCTACTACCATACCCTGTTCAAAGGGAATTAAATATTTTGTATTTCCCATTCACCTTCTGAATGGTACACATGCACAATCAATTGTTTTAATGTTTAAAACTCCTTATTTAATCTGTATTCTCCCCTTTATCTACACTGACTGAAGTGGATTCAACAAGTGACATCAAATACACTCTTAGAAAAAAGGTGCTATCTAGAACCTAAAAGGGTTTTTTGGCTGTCCCAACCATTTGAAGAACACTTTTTGGTTCCAGGTAGAACCCTTTAGGGTACCACAAAGGGTTCTACCTGGAACAACAAAGGGTTCTCCTATGGGGGCAGCTAAATAACCCTTTTGGGACCCTTTCTTTCTAAGGGTGCAAGGGATCATAGCTTTCACCTGGATTCACCTGGTTAGTCATGGAAAGAGCAGGTGTTCACGGCAGGGTAGCCTAGTGGTTAGAGTGTTGGACTAGTAACCGAAAGGTTGCAAGTTCAAACCCCCTGAGCTGACAAGGTACAAATCTGAGCAGGCAGTTAACCCACTGTTCCTTGGCCGTCATTGAAAATAAGAATTTGTTCTTAACTGACTTGCCTAGTAAAATAAAGGTAAAAAAAAAAAATATATACTCAGTGTATTTTCTGAGGCAGAATACGTGAGTAGTAGTAATAGAACTCTCCTGTAGGTGGAACAGTCTGCACGGGCAAAAATATAGCACTGTCATGCAAGTTTCATTTCAACAGAGATTGGCGCAGCGCCATTGAGAAATAAGAACTGAATAACTGTAGAACTCAACTGATTTAATAGAATATAACATTGTTCTATTGTATTCTATTGAACAGAATATAATGTATATTATCAAGAACAAGCATGTTGCCTGCTTATCGCTGTTCACTTTTAGGCTATAATTTGCTGGCTGTTCTATTCCAATATATTCTATTGGGTTATTTTCTATTCTATTCTACTGCATTTAACTCAAATGAATAGAATGTAGGCTAGAATATATTTTAGTCCATCAAGAACAAGCAATTAGCCTACTTATCGGTGAGCATGTGCATGCTGTTCCATTATATTCTACACATTTAAGTGCAGTAAACAGAAAGCAGAAAACAATACAATAGAATAGGCAATTATCCTAGTGATCCCTTTTCGGAAATATTTTGCAGGTTTCTGCCGGGCACAGAGAGAGCGCCCTGTAGGCTTCTCGTCCTTCACAGGAGCCCGTGGCGTCATGCAGAGGATGGGAGGACACAGCGAGTGGTGTGGTCCATTACAACCCGTGTCACGGAGGCTGAAAGGTAGCGCCTAAAAACGTGCGTATTTATTGGATACGTGTTGTTGCTAGGGGCGTGGGTTTGTGTCTTAAAATGGGCCTGTCTCCTTGCCATAGAAAGTGTAATTTGAGAGAGACATGGCACAAATACTGTCCGAACGAACGGTGAGATGCTCTGGGAGAAAACTGTGCCGCAGTGAGCAAACAATTTGATCTGATCAGCGCTTTTACTCCGCACCCGGACACCGCTCAACAGAGGAACTGCCCCCCCAGCGGAGTGCTGCGCATAGGGGGCGATGCAATGGGGGCGATGCTGTGATGTGGAGGTCACACTTCCCTGACTTCATTCTGCTTTTCAATCGATAAATAACCGTAATACATGCGCAATAAACAGCTACGGGATCGACTAGCCTACGATTATAAGTGGTCACAGCGGCTCACCTGACAGTTGCATGTGATGGGTATTTTGAGTGATTGGAGAGAGAAACAGGGAACTATCCATGCCCGACAACCGTGAGTGTTCATCGTAGCAGTTCTCCCTACCACGAGTTCTGCAGCTTGCACTGTAACCAATTCGATCAGTTAATGAAACAAAGTCTCAATTAACGAAGGCTTTACCGAAACTGCATATGATAGCAATTAATTACAATTGTAATCTATTAATGCAACATTTCAATTGGCTGTTTGGCTGGCTGGCTTGATTCGTGATAAGATGAGCCGTATTAAATCATGCAGTGGCACCATTGCGACTGTTTTAAGAGTTTTGTCGTTATTAATTGCCGTTTTATAAATATGCTAGATATCTCAAGTGAGACTGTTTAAGGGATTGTATAGCTGCCTAACTGCGTCAGTACATGCGAACGTTGCAGGTAGCCTATGCACATCCTCTCTGCTGAGGAAGAACCATGAAAGCAGTAGCCTCTGAATGTCACCGATAACTGTCTAAATATTTCCCGGGGATGGATTCCGGGGATGACTCGGTCTCGGACGCGCCACTTGGATCGACATTCTCCTCGGTTCCCAATTTAGACTCTGACACCAACGCCAACATCCGTATCTATGAGAACGGTGGAGAGCGGAATGTCAACAACATGGAAACTGCAGCGCTGAGAGGGGCAAGCGACCCGAGCGCGTACCCCTTATCGGATTACCGGGGACTGGTCCGTCAGAGGTTTATTCGCAGAAGCTTGTGGTTTTCCGACGCGGACGACCAAGCGTTGGACGCGCCAGAATGCGTCAACAGTACTCCAATGCTCAGCGTCCACCTGCGCACAATCGTGGACCGAACCCGCGCGCTCGGACCTCGCGTGGCTTTCCAGGTCCAGGAGAGCTCGAGCACCGAGAGCCAAGTGGGGCAGAAGGACAGTGCGACTGAGAGTGTGAGCGCGGATGAAGAGAAGGAGAGGAGCGAGGCCGAGCCAAAACCAGACGATGCAGCTGCACCGTCGCCTGATACCACCGGGAAAGCGGGGATTGACGAGAACGAGGATGAGAACGAGATAAAAGCCGTGTCCACCTCACCCGGGGGCCGGTTTCTCAAGTTCGATACTGAGATTGGGAGAGGGTCATTTAAGACTGTCTACAAGGGTCTGGACACAGACACCTGGGTAGAAGTTGCTTGGTGTGAACTGCAGGTAATTGAATAGGACTCCTTGGTTTACACTTTAAGTTACCAACTCCATTACAATGTCTAATTGTTTGGAACTAGACAAATCCTTCTGAATACATTTATTTATTTATTTATATATTCATAACTATTTTATGAAGCTGTAATAACACCTATTCTTATGGCTGCCTAAGGTGCCCATATAGCATTTTGCACTAAATGTGGCTAGTGTTAGCCCATTAAGGATGCTGAATTCTGCCCAGACCTTTGTTGTTGTTGTTGGTTATGAGGGCCTTGGTCATGAAACCGTAGTCTTTTATGAGGCCTATGATACCACTGCGCAGACACACTGACAGAAACCATGTGTTGCATTTAAAAGCATTATGGTAGATTGCCACCACTTGAACCTGTGCTAATTCAGACGAGGCAGAGTGGAGGCTGGTAGTACTGATGATGGGACGCCCGTTTTGATGATGGGGTTATCAGGCTTGCGTTACCTGTCCCTCCCTCCTCCCACACATGAAAACAGACCCTGTCACCATTGTGTTTAATACAACTCTGTAATGTACATTTACAGCGGACTGAAAAAAAATACCGTCATCTTGCTGCCCATCAGTTCTGGATTGGGTCCATTTGCAGTCAATACGAGGTTTCTGTACTGCTGCATAGAGCGTTTCAGGGTGTCGCCAAATGAGCTGAGAGAGGAGTTTAGTGTCAGAGCAAAGACGGGTGAAAGAGAGAGCGACTCGGCTAGTTCACTGAGATTATTTTATAGCAGCATTTTAGAAGTTCCACTAAAATGTGTATGGATGGATGTGGTAATTTAACAATACACAACCTACTATTTGCACCATGCTAGCCATTAGGTAATGCTATGAATACACCGTGTCAGTGTACAGGTAGGCGAGTCAGAGTCTGTGTTGTGGTTCCGGAACTAAGCCAAGGGAAGGGAGAGGGAGATATTGAGTATTTCAGACACATAGGGGCGAGAGGGTTTTTGTTATGGAGCTGATGCAGCATTTCTCAGTGTTAGACCCAGGAGCGGAGAGATGGTGTTTTTAGGAACAGTTTTAGCCTGGAGCCCCCTTCATTGTTTAGGTTTCCCTGGGGAAGTCAGGCACGAATATCGCACTGTACCTCCAAGACATGCTAACCTCTCATCATTACTAATAACAGGGGATGTTAGCATTTTTTTTTGGGGGGTATGATATTTATGCCTCTAACTTTCTCACTCATCATTATTCACGATTCATTCAGGACTATCGGTAATCACGGTAGCATCCACATTAATGTTGAGGTGTTTAGAAACATTCTATTCACAATAAAAGTGACAGCAAAATGACACAATACATTATTTACCAATTTGGGCTCCATATAATCTGAAATACAACCAAAACAAACTGCAAATGCATATATCAAGTTTGTTAGAGACACAGTCTTGATGTAGTCATTGAGTGCTAGGAATATGGAATGAAAATACAACACTTTTGACAACTTTAATACACATATAAGTGAATTTGTCCAAATACTTTTGGTTTCCTAAAATGGAGCGACTATACAAAAAGTGCTGCAATTTCTAAACAGTTGACTCAATATGGATGACAATACCCTCAAAATGAATCTGACCATCTGTAATTTAACCCCATAGTCATTGTATAATTTCAAATCCAAAGTGCTGGAGTACAGAGCCAAAACAACAAACAATTTGTCACTGTCCCAATACTCTCTGACCTCACTAAATAAAGAGAGATCGAAAAGAGAGCGATGCAGAGATACAGAAAGATAAGCCAGATGAAAGAGAATGAGAGAGCAAAATGAGGATGATTGACTGAAAAATATTTCAAAAGACAAAGGGATACAGCCATCTGCAGAAATACACAAATGTACACGTTCATTTAGTAAATCAACTGATCATATGGATGTGTATGTTTCCCTCTCTCTCCGTCCCTTTCCCTGGGTCAGACAGACTTACCAGGTCCTGATCGTCTCGGATCAGTGGATGATGCAACATGATTCAGGGAAAAACTGCCAGCTGCCAGTGTGTCTGATCAGCTGAGGATACAGTTCTACACACACGCAAAACAAACGTTCCACTCCGCACGTCTCCACATCATGTGGACAGGCTGATAGTACAGCATACTAAACTAAACGACAGCCTATCCCCCGGGGGCGTTACTGGGCAGATCTGTCTGGAGAGGCTAAACCTGCTGATGCAAGCGCTCCCTTCTGCAGAGAGAGAGAGAGAGAGACAGAAAGAGAGAGAGAGAGAGCGGGAAAAAGGGAGAGGGAATGAGAGGGAGTGTGCGCCTGTGCGGGTCAGTTAGGGATAAGCAGTGATCGGCTCTGGCTTGCTGTGTATCGGGCACAGTAAAGCTATGCGTCTTATATCATAGCTCATTGCTGTCATGCTGGGTCTCACCCATTCCATTAGAGCAGAGTGCTAATATAGCTTCTCTGTCTTCTTTCGCAATGACAAAGCTCAGTAAGGCAGGCAGATGCTGTAACTGCCACGCCCTGCCTGGGGGGTGGAAAAAATCCATAGACTGCCACAGGATCCTTAGATAGCTCCGAGCAATTCCCACTCCCCAGTTAACCTCCTTCCAGAATAGGATCCTGAAAATTGTGTTGTATAGGAAACTGTATGGGCAATTAAGGACATGCTTGCTAGGCTAGCATCTGTTTACCGACATGTTAGATATACGGATATATGGCAGTTTAGGTCGCTATGGGCTTTAGGTGAAATACGACTCTGCACCTTCCTCCAATAATCCATGCTGGTGAATGGACATTATGTGAACATTCTTTATTACTGCCATCTGGAAATCTGTAACACTATATGCACACGCTTCCCAGAAGAAAAAGTGTGTGTGTGTTTGAGAGTGTCTGTGTGTGTGTGTCTTTGCCACTCAGTATCTCAGTATTGTTGCATCTCTTTGCGTCCCTTTGACACCTCTCTCTGAGTCTCAGTGGGTATTTGGTTGTGTGTACTGTAGCCACGGTATCTCATTGCTGTATGCTTGCGGTCCCCTCTTCTCCATCACTGTTTAGTGGTCATTTGGGTCAAGTACACAGTGCACAGGTGTTTATACTGTCTGTGTGTTTGTGTTTGTATATGTGTTTGTATATGTATGTAGGAGTATGAATCTTGTTACAGAAAAGATTTTGGGTTCATCTTTCATTTTGTGGGTCTCATGATTCAATGCTGTGACTGTGTATTCCTGTGTGAATGTGCGTGTGTGTGTGTGCGCCCAGGATGGGGTTGTCTAAGGTTTCTGCCAGACTGTCCTGAGTGGAACAGAGATGTAGAGGATCTTTACTGTCAGCTGTTTCACTATTTAAAGAGAAGAAGAGGGCCAAAATATTGATCCACAGTAAACTCCATCACCCAGAGGCTGTATACCCAAAGACACAGGCGTTCCATTCAGCCTCTCCACCCTACAGCTGTGGAAGGCATCCTCATTCTTAGTATAGAGTCTATATCTGCTTCACAACGCCTTTGTAAGAAAGCAAGACTCTTAGAATAGACATCTTTACTGAACATCGTGCTTTCATTAGAAGACATCACCTATGACATCATGTCCAGATCACACTGCATGGATGATTCCCATCCCAACACTTTCCTCACTCAAAAATATCACACTTGTGTTCAATCCCAGTCTTTTCCCTATATTCATTTTGAAGCGGTGGCCGACTGCTGCTAAATTGTTTACACCGCTCTAAAAGGTGTCATAAAAAATATATATATATATATATATTTCTGCCGAGACACACTTCGGAAATTAAGCCCTTTTTCTACTTACCCAGAGTCATATGAACTCATGGATACCATTGTTATGTCTCTGCATGCAGTTTGAAGGAAGTTTATAACTTGTGTTATGGAAACAGCTACCTTTGCCACCGCTGCTGAACAAACAAACAAATCCTAGGGGGAAAATCATAGCATTACTCCCAAACATGGCCCACAGGCGTCCTACAGTACATTCATGGGTTTCTAGACCAATCACATAACTGTCGAGATACTGGAATAGTCTCATTGCCTCCCCTTTCTTCTCATAGGACCGCAAGCTGACCAAAGCGGAGCGCCAGAGGTTTAAGGAGGAGGCAGAGATGTTGAAGGGTCTTCAGCACCCCAACATTGTGCGTTTCTACGACTTCTGGGAGTCACCGGTCAAAGGGAGGAAGTGCATCGTTCTGGTGACAGAGCTCATGACCTCAGGGACACTAAAAACGTGAGACAAACACAACCAGCAGCATCCTCCCTCCCGCTCTCCCTTTCACACAACACTGCTGAGCTTAACATTAAACAAGGTCAGGTAAAACCTCCTAAACTGTTCTTATGAAATGAAAAATAGTAACTTCCCAAAAGGGGAAATTCCACTGGTGTCAGTGGAAAGTTTTCATTGTATAAATTAGTTCATCCACAGTTTGACAACTTAATTGGCCAAACTAATAGTTAAATTATCATTGTTCTCATCAGATGGATTGTAATTTTAGTGGTCATGATGATGACAATTATGATGCTGCTGCTGCTGCTGATGGTCTGCTCTTCATCCTCAGAGGAGAAAGGGGAGGACCATCCTCAGTGAATTTTATAAAATCAAAATAGTCAAACATTTTAAAAGTTATCCTTTTTAGATAAAACTATACTAAATATATAGTATTTAGTGTCACCAAATAATTCAGTAAAAACGCACTGTTTTGCAATGAAGGTCTACATTAGCCTCAGCAGCACACTGTAGGGTAGCCCCATGGTGTAGCCGGAGGACAGCTAGCTTATGTCCTTCTCTGGGTACATTGACTTCAATACAAAACCTAGGAGGCTCATGGTTCTCACCCCCTTCAGTAGACTTACACAGTAATTATGAAAACTTCTGGAGGATGTCCTCCAACCTATCAGAGCTCCTGCAGCATGAACCTACATGTTGTCCACTCAATCAAAAGATCAGAGAATGAATCTAGTACTGAAAGCACAAGCTACAGCTAGCTAGCACTTCATTCCATACCATGTGATGAATAGTTGACTTAAAGAGAGAGAAAGGTAACAGTTTCACAGTTTTGAAAGAGAGAGCATTGAGAAAGGGAGAGAGAGCTGTATTTAGTTGTATTTTTTAACTTTCACTTAGCTGGGAAACACAGATAGCTAGTTTAGCCTACTCAAATACCCGGCTCAAACAGATGTTATGTTAGCGAGCTGGCTATGGCTATCCAACACTGGATCTCTTTCAAGTCAAGGTAAGCTTTTGGTTTTATGAATTATTTTGTCACCGGGCCCACCGGTGTAACTACCAAGCTGCTTTCTGACTGTACTGCATGATTGTAGCGGGTTTACTAATGCATTAGTTCTAGTAGTTCTTGTATGATGTTACAGCGATGTAGACTGTGTGTAGTGGTTAGGGGTCATAATATGAAGGTTTGGCTTGGAAAGTTTTTTTTGCCTCGTCACAGACAGCTGATGTGTACTGAAGTCCACAAGCGAAGGGAAAAGGTGAGAGGAGGAGAGCACGTAGATAGTTGCAAGAAGGAATTATTTATACAATGAGCAAAGTGATCATGCTGTTTTTATGTGGCTGCTGTGAAAGTGAACTGTTTGCGTGTGATCAGGGGTGTATTCATTCCGCCGATTCTGTTGAAAAACATTTCTTAAACAGAAAAAAAACGTAACGATACGGGGACAAACATACCTTTTTTTTGTCCAATAGAAACTAATTTGCAACTGTTGGATTAATGATTACACCCTAGATCAGCTAGATGCAGGCAAGAGTGTGCAAGGCGCTATTGAATGTGTCACTGTTTGTGACCTTGATTACTCAAAATTATTTTGACTTGTGCACTTACGCTGTAAACTTTCATTCATATGATAGGTTGTAGAAACCTCATGATGTGTACAGGGAAAATTTGAGTATTATGCAGCAGCCTAAACCTATCGATGATACATTGAGCTGGGTGAATGGAATATGAATGACAGTCATCCAGTATGCTATAATAGAAATAAGGCCATGCTCCTAAAAAAAAAAAATATTCATCCTTCCTCATCTTAAACGGCTCCGACCGCCACTGTCCTCCAGGTATCTGAAGCGGTTTAAGGTGATGAAGCCTAAGGTTCTGAGGAGCTGGTGTAGACAGATCCTGAAGGGGCTCCACTTCCTCCACACCAGGGACCCTCCCATCATCCACAGGGACCTGAAGTGTGACAACATCTTCATCACCGGCCCCACCGGCTCCGTTAAGATCGGGGACCTGGGATTGGCTACCCTCAAGAGGGCCTCCTTTGCCAAGAGTGTCATTGGTGAGGAATTACACATGCTCTTTCATGCTCTGCTTGGAAGGGTCGTAAACAAATCATCTGTAAAAAAGTATGGAATCTATACTGTCACCATGCACTTAATGGATTGTGACAGTACTTTAGCCTTGACTCCACTTGAGACCCGAAAGGCTGTTTCTGAATTCATTGATCCTCTTTTGGATGGGTATACAGTATGTGAGATAGCTTAGCATGTTTATCATATTTGTGTGAGTGTGTGTCACTGTGTTAGGGAGAGAACCTTGTTTCTTTCAAGAGGAGCCCTGTGACTCTTGTAACCTTTGATGTTTGCGTTTGCCTTCTTCGCTGACCTCTGTCCTCCCAGGCACCCCAGAGTTTATGGCCCCTGAGATGTATGAGGAGCACTATGACGAGGCGGTGGACGTCTATGCCTTCGGCATGTGTATGTTGGAGATGGCCACCTCAGAATACCCTTACTCCGAGTGCCAGAACGCCGCTCAGATCTACCGCAAAGTCACCAGCGTGAGTTTAGCGAGTCCAGCTCAATACTGTCCCTCATCCACGCCGTGCTGGTGCCTAGTGTTTTTCCACCAGCACTAAGTCACCCATCTCATCGCGATCGCCGGTGTTTACTTACGAGCACAAACAGCAAAGCCATGAAGATCTATAATTCAGTCCAAAAAGTTACCACAGTGATAAGAGATGCTACTGCTTACAATAAAAACCTACAAAAGCCCAGATACAGTCACTCAAATGAGTTAAAGTAAAGTACCAAACAAAATGATCAAAATTCTCTCTCTGCTGCTTTAAAAAAAGATAGTTGTTGCAGTGTGCTATTTGAAGTACAACAACAACCCAGAGGAATGTACGGTGCAGAGGTTTAAAAGGAAGTGAATCATCACATTTTCAGAAATAGTTTGCCGTTCTTTCAAAAAGGATAAATAAGGTGTTTATGACTTATGGAGACCATGCCTGTATTTCAAAATAATAACCTTTTTCCCTAAAGTGCACCACTTTTGATTGACTTTTGGTCAAAAGTAGTGCACTGCATAGGGAATAGGGTGCCTTTTGGGACGTAGCCCATTCATTTCTTCACAGGGAGCTAGCCTCCTGCCACAACGTTCCTCTCTAGAGTAGAGTAGCGGCAGCTGAGGCAGCTCATCACTTCTCATTGGAGTGGAGTAGACGACACGTCACCACGGGGAGTCTGTTCTTAATGGCGCGGGACATTTGTTAGCCGTCTTACTCCTGTCGCAAAGAACGAAGGTCACACACTCTGTGAGTTATTTTTGTGACACTCTGACTCAGTGCAAGACTGTGTGAGAAATGGTATTTGTGGACTCCAGGACCAGTAGCTGTCACACCTGGGGATCCAAATAATCAAATATGTTTTATATTTGTCCTCAGGAAGGTTGTTTTTGTTTTTCTGTCTGTGAGTGTCAGTGTGCGAATGTGTAATATGTCCCATGACATTCTTCTTACGTCATACTGTGTGAGATATCACGTTGAATATACTTCCCATCCTGCATATTGTTGTTCTTTGTGTCTGGCATCTCCAGGGAGTGAAGCCTGCCAGCTATGATAAGATCAGTGACCCAGAGATTAAGGAGATCATCGGGGAGTGTATCTGCCATCGGCGGGAAGAGAGGTAAGTGGACCAAGTCAAGTCCATCTGTAAAGTAAAGTATGCTGGTAAAGTACAGAGCAGTTAGAGGGCATTAAATGGTCACAACCAACATATACACACAACGCACATGGGTACATCCATTTAAATTCAGTCACTTTTTTGACAGCAGCCCTTTTGATTTGAATAAAACCTTCCATACTATTTGCCCATTGTTGAAGTGCTCAGAAAGTGACTTTTTGGACCTGAATGCTAAAACATTCAAGAGATAAAGGTGCTCAAAGTTGAGGCATTTTGCCTAACCCACCATGCCATGAGACATCCAAGTCATCATTACTGGAAAATATTAACGGTTGAGATTGATATAATTTGAAAGTTTACAAACAGGATTGTCAAATTATTTGATAATTTCTTGAAAAAAAAACCTTTGTTAATTAAATTATGACATGTTTGAATCTTTAATGTCAATTATCAACAAATGCGTGAAACTCCTATTTTTAATTTCTCCAACCGATGGTGGGCACAAAACGTATGATGGTGTAAAGAGCGTCTAAGCTACAACATATGCGAATATGAAAACAAATCTGAGTTGAGATAATTGACATTAAAGGTACAAAATGACAGGATAAAATCATATAGTAATTTATTTCAAAAAACTTGAAAATTGTTTGACAACCCTGTTTGTAAGCTTTTAAACGATATCAATCTCAACCATTTATCTTTCCAGTGATGAAGACATTGATGTCTCATAGTATGGTGGGGTATGCAAAATGGGTCAACTTTGAGTACCTCCATCTTCTGAATGTTTAGGCCCAAAATAATAATTCACATTTCCTGTTGATGCGGGACTATTGTCCTGGTGAAGCGGACTGGCTCAAATTAAGATCTTACATCTGCACTGTTGATGTTCCTATGTGTACTGACGTTTCGGATCAGTCATTCTGAGTGACACCATAACCTTTCCACAGCGGCGGCGTTGTGTGTGAGAGAACGTGCGTGTGTGTATACTTTACTGTATGTTTGTTGTCTACAGGTACAGCATAAAGGACCTCTTGAACCATGCCTTCTTTGCGGAGGACACAGGCGTGAGGGTGGAGCTGGCCGAAGAGGACGATGGGAAAAAGAGTTCCATCGCCCTGAAGGTGTGGGTGGAGGACCCCAAGAAGCTGAAGGGGAAGTACAAAGACAGTGGTGCCATCGAGTTCACCTTTGACCTGGAGAAAGAGACCCCAGAGGGCGTGGCCCAGGAGATGGTGAGTAGCAGAGTAAAGGTCTTCATGGGTCCATCAGACCCGAAATTCCGAGATCTGACCCGGGGCCCAAGTGGGTCGAAGTCCAAAATTCGAACCTTTGTCTCGGATCTAGGTCGGGTCTGATATAATTGCCACGGGACTCGGGTATGTGCAATTAAAATTGATTTACCAACTGGACCCGATTAGACCCGTCCTATAGTAATTTAATCAGTGAGGTGATGAGAAAACTGTGCAAGCTAGTTATCTGTGTCACTCCCATTGCAACTTAAAACATAGCTTATGCCGGCCAGGACCAGCTGAAACTTGTTCCGGCCCCTCACCTCTTGTACGTATGTTGCTGAGGAGAGAGAGAGAGCAAAAGAGATTATCCTTGGCCTAGGTTGCTGTTGATTGCAAAGATGAAGGCATTTTTCATTCAAGTAAAGCGAACGTTAGAGGGGAAAGAGTACAGTGAAAAGAAGCTGAGAAAGGGAACGGACAGGTCGCTATTCAGGTTTGATGCAATTTTCTAACTTATTATTTATTTTCGTATTTATTATCTTTATTATCCTTATTATTATTATTATTATTATTATTATATATCATTATAATTATTATTGTAAGCCTATTTTCCTAATCTAAACCAGTTCTTTAAGTATGCAAAAAGTGTTTTGTTTAATTCTGTTGAGACATTTTCATTGGCTAACTTAAGTTCCAACTGTAGGCTAATCCTAGTGTTCACCCTATAAACACCGACTTGACTTACTTTTGATAATACCCCTATAAAGTTTAGAAACCTTTGTGAAGGTTTGGTGTGGTGTGGCTATTATTAGGCTATAGCTGCAGGCCTCTGAAGTTCAGTGAGCACCGATGCTCCCTCGGACGCCGACAGTTGAATTTGATATGACCGTTTTAACTTGATATGATTGATATGTGACAAAGAATGTTTTAGGACTACCAATGTTACTCCTATAATCTAACAATATAATGCTTATCTTTAATAAGCAAGTATTGATTTAATCGTATCGGGTCAGGTAGGAAAGCCACGGATCCATTTCGGATCCAACTGTTTGGAACCGTGAAGACGTCTATAGCAGAGCCATATGTAGAGACTCTAAATGGCTGTGGTGAGCAGGGTTCACATTATCATGGCTCAGATCTGTTTTGCAGATTATCTGTTTTGTTGGTGTATTTGCAGTACCAGTTGCAGAGTATGATATTTATGTTATAGAGTGAGAAATGATATGACTGTCCCCTAGATACCATTTATTTGATGAGCCTTAATCAATTTTTTGTTTTATGATGAGTGAAATGTAGCATTTTACTTTAATCTAGCCATGTGGCATCATCATGGAAAGCAACTCTGTCCTCTAAACTATATATATATATAGTCTAGAGGACATAGTTGCTTATATATTTTTTATATACTGTATACAGTATATATATTTGGAGAACAGCAAAAACAAGAAAAAATTAACCCAGCCATTATCACCTTTGCTGTTGTAGGTTCATTCACCTCAATCGATCTACACTGAACAAAAATATAAACACAACATGTAAAGTGTTGGTCCCATGTTTCATGAGCTGAAACGCAATAAAAAAGCATATTTTTCTCGAATTTTGTGCACAGATTTGTTTACATTCGTGTTAGTGAGCATTTCTCCTTTGCCAAGACAGGTGTTGCTTATCAAGAAGCTGATTAAACAGAATGATCATTACACAGGTGCACTTTGGTCTGGGCACAATGATAAGCCACTCTAAAATGTGCAGTTTTGTCACACAACGCAATGCCACAGATGTCTCAAGTTTTGAGGGAGCGTGCAATTGGCATGCTGACTGCAGGAAGGTCCACCAGAGCTGTTGTCAGATAATTTAATGTTAATTTAACTACCATAAGCTTCCTCCAACATCATTTTAGAGAATTTGGCACTACGTCCAAACAGCCTCACAACCGCTGACCCATGTGTATGGTGTCGTGTGGGGGAGTGGTTTGCTCATGTCAATGGTGTGAACAGAGTGCCCCATGGTGGTGGGGTTATAAGCTATGGACAACGAACACAATTGCATTTTATCGATGGCAATATGAATGCACAGAAACACTGTTATAAGTACATGAGGCCCGTTTCTTAAAAGGTATCTGTGACAAGTACATGAGGCCCGTTGATTATAAGTTATCTGTGACAAGTACATGAGGCCCGTTTCTTACAAGGTATCTGTGACCAATAGATCTGTATTGCCAGTCGTGTGAAATCCATAGATTTGGGCCTAATGAATATATTCCAATTGACTGATTTCCTCATATGAACTGTAACTCAGTTAAATCTTAGAAATTGTTGCATGTTGTGTTTATATTTTTGCTCAGTATACAAACACATAGCCTATTAGCTATACAATTGTAATGTTATACCCCCGAAAGGGGGGAAATATGAAAAATGACTCACACTGACACGTAGCATCAGCAACTGTTCAATCAGTTGTAATGATGAAATGGATCAAATCATCAACTCTTTACGTAGATAGTTATTTTCTCAAATTACACATTGTTCACATTTGTATTCCTAGGCATTAATAATCAAGCTCCACACAAACAGACATCAATTGAGCACACAGATGATCGTATTATCACATTCACAAGAATTATTACAATATGTCTTACAATTCTATTTTACTATCAGTGATGTAGTGGTAAAAAGTTGAGTAATGGGTAAACTATAGACTCCAGTGGGCGATTGAGATAAGACGAACAACCACAGATAAAAACGAAAACTAATGACATTTTTAGAACTGTGTTGCTTGAATTTTTAAGCAGGTCTATAGGGAAGATAGGCCATGTGGAGTCTTCTTTTCTTTAAGTGCCTAACTTGTTTGATAAGATTAGTACCAATTTTCTTACGGGACTCCACATGGGGCCATAACGCCAAGTTTGTGACCTACTGTACTAACCCCTCTCTCTGTTTGCTTCCGCGCGCTCTCTCTGTCTCCTCTGCTTCCTCCTGAATGCATTGCAGCCTGCCTCAGCCTCACCACTGAGTGCCACATCACTGTCTGTCTCAGGAGCCGACTCTCTGTAAAGCAAAGTTATTATGAGAACTTAATACCTTATTGTTTGCTCCTGCTGAAGTAGGCTCCTTTTAACATTAGCTTCTTACTTTATTATTCTAGTTGGCTAAGTAATAGGTTTACCTCCACTGTACTCACATCCTACCATACCCTTGTCTGTACGTTATGCCTTGAATCTATTCTTCCGCGCCCAGAAATCTGCTCATTTTACTCTCTGTTCCGAACGCACTAGACGACCAGTTCTTATATCCTTTAGCCGTACCCTTATCCTAGTCCTCCTCTGTTCCTCTGGTGATGTAGAGGTTAACCCAGGCCCTGCAACCCCCCAGCACCACTCCCATTCCCCAGGCGCTCTCATTTGTTGACTTCTGTAACTGTAAAAGCCTTGGTTTCATGCATGTAAACATCAGAAGCCCCCTCCCTAAGTTTGTATTATTCACTGCTTTAGCACACTCCGCCAACCCCAATGTCCTAGCCGTGTCTGAATCATGGCTTAGGAAGGCCACCAAAAATCCAGAAATTTCCATCCCTAACTATAACATCTTCCGACAAGATAGAACTGCCAAAGGGTGCGGAGTTGCAATTTACTGCAGAGACAGCCTGCAGAGTTCTGTCATACGATCCAGGTCTGTGCCCAAACAATTCAAGCTTCTACTTTTCAGCAAGCAGGCCTTTCTAATTGAAATGGCCCAGGTATCCTGGAAGGATATTGACATCCCATAAGTTGAGGATGCCTGGTTGCTCTTTAAAAGTGCTTTCCTCGCCATCTTAAAGAAGCATGCCCCGTTCAAAAAAGTAGAACTAAGAACAGGTATAGCCCTTGTTTCACCCCAGACTTGACTGCGCTTGACCAGCACAAAAACATCCTGTGGTGTTCTGCATTAGCATCGAATAGCCCCCGCGATATGCAACTTTTTAGGGAAGTCAGGAACCAATATACTCAGTCAGTTAGGAAAGCTAAGGCTAGCTTTTTCAAACAGAAATGTGCATCCTGTAGCACTAATTCTATAACGATAATCAATCATTTCAATAAGCATTTTTCTACGGCTGGCCATGTTTTCCACCTGGCTACCCCTAGCCCGGCCAACAGCTCAGCACACCTCTGCAGCAACTTGCCCAAGCCTCCCCTAATTTCTCCTTCACCCAAATCCAGACACCTGATGTTCTGAAAGAGCTGCAAAATCTGGATCACTACAAATCAGCTGGGCTAGACAATCTGGATCCTCTCTTTCTAAAATTATCCACCAAAATTGTTGCAACCCCTATTACTAGTTTGTTCAACCTCTCTTTCGTATCGTCTGAGATCCCCAAAGATTGGAAAGCTGCCGTGGTCATCCCCCTATTCAAATGGGGAGACACTCTAGACCCAAACTGTTAAAGACCTATATCCATCCCGCCCTGCCTTTCTAAAATCTTTGAAAGCCAAGTTAACAAACAGATCACCGACCATTTTGAATTCCAACGTACCTTCTCCACTATGCAATCTGGTTTCTGAGCTGGTCATGGGTGCACCACAGCCACGCTCAAGGTCCTAAATGATATCATAACCGCCATCGATAAAAGACAGTGCTGTGCAGCCATCTTCATCAACCTGGCCAAGGCTTTCGACTCTGTCAATCACCACATTTTTATTGGCAGACTCAATAGCCTTGGTTTCTCAAATGACTGCCTCATCTGGTTCACCAACTCCTTCTCAGATAGAGTTCAGTGTGTCAAATCGGAGGGCCTGTTGTCCGGTCCTCTGACAGTCTCTATGGGGGTGCCACAGGGTTAAATTCTTGGGCTGACTCTTTTCTCTGTATATATCAATGATGTTGCTCTTGCTGCTGGTGATATTCTGATCCACCTCTATGCAGACGACACCATTCTGTATACATCTGGTCCTTCTTTGGACACTGTGTTAACTAACCTGTTGTATGGCCTCTATGCCATACAATTTTCCTTCCGTGGCCTCCAACTGCTTTTAAATGCTAGCAAAATTAAATGCATGCTCTTCAACCGATTGTTGCCTGCACCCACCCATCCGACTAGCATCACTACTCTGGACAGTTGTAACAGAATATGTGGACAACTACAAATACTTAGGTGTCTGGTTAGACTGTAAACTCTCCTTCCAGACTCACATTTAGCATCTCCAATCCAAAATTACATCTAGAATCGTCTTCCTATTTCGCAACAAAGCCTCCATCACTCATGCTGCCAAACATACCCTTGTAAAACTGACTATCCTACCGATCCTTGACTTCGGCGATGTCATTTACAAAATAGCCTCCAACACTCTACTCAGCAAACTGGATGTAGTCTATCACAGTGCCGTCTGTTTTGTCACCAAAGCCCCATGTTCTACCCACCACTGCGACCTGTATGCTCTCGTTGGCTGGCCTCACTACATATTCGTTGCCAAACCCACTGGCCCCAGGTCATCTATAAGTCTTTGCTAGGTAAAGCCCCGCCTTATCTCAGCTCACTGGTCACCCACCCGTAGCACACACTCCAGCAGGTATATTTCACAGTTCATCCCCAAAGCCAGCACTTCCTTTCTCCGCCTTTCCTTCCAGTTCTCTGCTGCCAATGACTGGAACGAATTGCAAAAATCACTGAAGCAGGAATCTTATATCTCCCTCTCTACCTTTAAGCATCAGCTGTCAGAGCAGCTTACCGATCACTGTACCTGTACACAGCCAATCTGTAAATAGCACAACCACCTACCTCATCCCCATATTGGTATTTATCCTCTTGCTCTTTTGCACCCTAGTATCTCTACTTGCACATCACCATCTGCACATCTATCACTCCAGTGTTAATGCTAAATTGTAATTATTTCACCTCAATGGCCAATTTATTGCCTCACATCCCTACTCGTCTACATTTGCTCACACTGTACATAGATCTTTCTATTGTGTTATTGACTGTATGTTTGTTTATGTGTAACTCTGTGTTGTTATTTTTGTCACACTGGTTTGCTTTATCTGGGCCAGGTCTCATTTGTAAACGAGAACTTATTCTCAACTGGCCTACCTGGTTAAATAAAGGTGAAATAAAAAATTATAATACTAATAATAATAGCCTACTAGCCAAAACCTTCAAAGTCTCTGCCAGTAGCTAGCCACCTGACTGACATATCAATAAGTGACTATTTACCAGTTGTGCACTCATTCTCCGAGAGTCCATTTTTTGTTTGTTTGGGGTATGTTTGTAGACCTGGCAGGAGTCGCGGGGTGGTTGGAAAATTACCTTTTTTTTACAGAATCTTGCAAACACACTGTCAGCAGCATCTCTAATTGAGCTTTTTAAGCCGACTCTGAGATGGGGTAGTTCGTTTCTCATTCGTTTCACGTCCTGTGTCGCAAGAGGGCGGAGTTACCCATTTCAGAGAGTGGTGAATGTGCTGCTAAAAAGGCAAATCCGCGGGATGCGGGCGAACATAATTAACAAACCACTGTTCATCATTCCAAGAATATAAGTGTTCTGAGCTTTGATCGACGCGGGGAGCAATATTTAGATGTTGACCCGTAATTGATTTTCTTTATTGTGTACGAAATATATATTTTTATTATTATTATTTTCAAATTAGATAAAACTGACTGTAGTCTGGATATCAGCGTCCTCATATGTAGTTACGGCCTTGTCTGTACAGACTACATCTCCCAACATGCCTCTGGGGGCTAGAGCCTGCTGTGCAATTGGTGATAGTCATGAAATAGTGTGTTTTTGAGATTACAGTCAGACTGCACAGAATCACATATCTACAAATAACATCTAATCACATGTAACAAGTCATTATGTGATTAAACTGATCTTCCTCAAACACGCTGAAAGACTTGATATCGTGTTACAGTCCATTCCTGGTCAGTAAAAAATAATAATCTCCACAAGCCAGTCCTGATATAATTACCCATCATGCAATCAATAAATTCTAATTGGTCTTGTGGTCGGGCCAGTATCATCCAGGAAGGTATTGATTTAAACCAGTCAGTCTGGTAGACCCTGCCCGACCCTGTGGCCCATCAGAGAGCTGTGGGCTAAGGAGGGGCAAGCTTTTATCTCGTTGGGCGACTGTGATACAAAGATAGGGACAACTGATGTCCCTAAAGTGCTGTCCGATCAATTCATATTTCCACGTTAGCTCAAGTCTGGTGATAACACCTCTGCTTTGCTGTCCTGTCTACTGTAGATGGAGTCAGGGTTCTTTGTGATAACCTCTGTCCTTCCTTGTTCTGTCCTGTCTACTGTATGTAGATGGAGTCAGGGTTCTTTGTGATAACCTCTGTCCTTCCTTGTTCTGTCCTGTCTACTGTAGATGGAGTCAGGGTTCTTTGTGATAACCTCTGTCCTTCCTTGTTCTGTCCTGTCTACTGTATGTAGATGGAGTCAGGGTTCTTTGTGATAACTGCTGTCCTTCCTTGTTCTGTCCTGTCTGTCCTGTCTACTGTACTGTAGATGGAGCCAGGGTTCTTAGTGATAACCTCTATCCTTTCCTGCTCTGTCTGCACTGTCCTGTGTACTGCAGATGGAGACAGGGTTCTTAGTGATAATCTCTATCCTGTCTGCACTATCCTGTCCTGTCCAGTCCTGTTTGCCCTTTCCTGTCTACTGTTAATGGAGTTAGGGTTCTTTGTGATAACCTCTGTCCTTCCCTGTTCTGTCCTGTCCTGTCCTGTCTGCACTTTCCTGTCTACTGCAGATGGAGTCAGGGTTCTTAGTGATAACCTCTATCCTGTCTGCACTGTCCTGTTCTGTCCAGTCTGCTGTAGGTGAAGTCAGGGCTCCGCCTGTTTTTTTTGTGATAACAAAGACAATCTACTGAAAGACCCTAAACTGTAGGAAAAATTAATAGAGAAATACCTAACGCTCTGAGCTTTCTTGACCAATCACATTGACATTGTCATGCTGTATCACACGGTTGCTAGGCCATTCCTCACACACTCCCTTCTAGAAAGTCAGGGTATTAGTCAAGAAACTTGTTTGTTTGTTACTCAAAACATGTAATGTCATGATTTCAAAGTAGTAAAATATTACGGAGAACTTAATAATCTCACATCTCGGAAAAGATCTGTAATATTGTGTGTCTTGTTCATGTAATTTATGCTATTCTTGGGATGTTGAGCTAGTGCCCAATTGACTCCCATTTTCTCCTTGAAGGAGTGCTCCCCTTGACCCAGAATGCACTGCACTGCTAATTGAAAAGAACTGGATTAGCATCTCATCCTTAGAGTATTTCTGAGGATAACCTCTTTGCTGTCAGTGGAGTCAGGCTTTTTCCTGGTTTATTTATGCTGCATTCATAAAAAGTGGGAAACTCTGACAATAGTACTTGTAAATTTAGAACAGCGAGTTGTGTGCATTCACATGCTTTCAACTCATTGAGAACGCCAATTGGCCAATGGCAAACAAGCTGCAACAATCATAAAGTAAAAGTACAGATCATCCTCGTAAACAAATTGTGGTCAAAAAACCATATTAATTGTTTTTTTATAAATAATGTTTTTTTGTAGCATTTAACTGCCGAAAATATTGTTATCGAGGTCATTTTAAGTTTCCAGTTTTATTAGTCAGATGTATGGGATAAACATGTTACACACTGTCCAACGAAAGGCTTACTTACAGGTTCCTTCTTGACAATGCAACAGCAATAAGAAATAATAAAATATAAGAACACAAATAGTAGCATAAGTATAATACAATTTATAGTCTAATATTTACACATGTTTTGGGGAAGAGGGGTTCGGGGGGCAGGATTTTAAACTATGCGGCATTTAGCAATCATAATGCTAGCAGCAGTGATGTGTGCGTAACATGAATGTACATTTGTGTGTGGGTGTGTGTGGGGGGGAGGAGTGTGAGTGAGTGCATGTGTGCTAAGGTGCGGAGAATCAGAGCAGGTGTTCAGTCCAGTTCAAGTGTTCAGCAGACTGATGGATTTTAGACACCAACAGGATCAGAGACAGTTTCTATCAGACCTCATGCTCCGATATCATCTGCCTGACGGCAAGGAAGTGAACAGATCGTGGCTGGGGTCTGTGTGGTGTCATTTCCTTAGTATGTGACATCAGAGTTGTGATCAGCATGTGAGAGAAGTCGGAGAGAGATGATGGACAAGTTTCCCACTAGTAATTACCAGTTGGAGGGGCGTTCAAGTGGATTTTCCCCAGTCGTATGCTGGTATTTATGAGATGTTATGAACGCAGCATTGGTAATAACCTCTCTGTTATAGGTAGATTCAGGCTTCTTCCTGGACAGCGATGTGAAGATCGTAGGAAAGTCCATCAAGGATCGAGTGGCTCTCATCAAATGGAGGAGGGAACGAACCGTCCCTGCAGTCGAGAACCAGACCCAGGACCTGCTACAGGTTTGTGCTTTTTAGGGGTTCACAGCAAAGCCATTGTTATTCTCTGAATTATAATTGTTTTCTTGACATGGTCAAGTTACTTAAGATTGGTAACTTTTTTTCTAATTTGGCACACAGAAACTAGAGGCCATGAGTAACTTGGTCAAAAATATTGGCACCAATTGGCCTATAGGGGGCGTTTTTAAAAGCAGTCTCACTTAAACCTTCATATCGGCCCTGTTTGACCTAGAGACGTGAAATGTTCTATGTAGGTGTCTTTCCTCATGCTGACAAAAATTGCCTCAAGGACCCATAAGGTCCATCAGGATAGATTTTCCTCCATCTTGGACATATTGGAAAACCTTTGAAAAGCGTATTCTCATGTACCATAAGTCCAAATAACACCACATTCGACCATATGTGGGAACTCCATCAAGACAGTTGGAAAATCATTCCTCATGAAGCTGGTTGAGAGAATGCCAAGAGTGTGCAAAGCGGTCATCAAGGCAAAGGGTGGCTTCTTTGAAGAATATTAAATATATTATAATTTTTGGTTACTACATGATTCCATGTGTGTTATTTCATAGTATTGATGTCTTCACTATTATTCTACAATATAGAAAATTATAAAAAATAAAGAAAACCCCTTGAATGAGTAGGTGTCCAAACTTTTTGACTTACTCATATTTATATATAAACTCAATACATTAAGTAATGACTTTAAGAGTGATAACCTGCTGCTTTCAAAGATAACCAACCTAAAGCACAATCTTTTGTCCTTTCTGTCATCGTCTGAAACCCGTTCATTGCTGCTCGATATTTGTAATTGTTGTTGTTGTTGTTTAAGTTGTCCCTTTATTTGGTCACCAAAACTTTCTGAGTCAAGATCACTTTCGGAGTCAAAATGCAAGCTGAGATGTACCACTCAGATATTTTTTTTAAACATGTAAACCTATGCAACATTAACCTAATGAATACAGGTCTGTAGGAATGAGGTTTGTGCAGTAGGTCTAATACATTATTGCAGCATATTGGCTGTGCTTGGCCTGTCAATATTGTTCTTCTCAGACCATATTATATTTAAAAACTCAATCTATGATAACAAAATAGATCGGTTGTTGTATACTTGTGAGGCACAAAGAGCATACATTTAAATAATTCTCTTTTTTATTTTACTGGACTGACGGTACCTGAATCTGATGGTAGGTCTCAGCGGAGAGAAGGGAGAGAGCGACATTGGGTCCGACGCTCACTGCCCCTCCTCTCTACTTTTCTCCGGTGAGACTGACCAGAGGGGACACCGTCTTCCACCTGATGGCGAAACTTGAGTCGTACCTCATTATTTCTGCCTTAAATTCATGTTTTTCCTACGGCCAGAGAACGTGAAGTATTCCCTGATAAAAAAAATAGACACGACGATCCGCTAATAATAAAACCACAGGCCTATCGATACAATTAGCTACTCGTTAATTGCAGCTGAGGTGCCTGTTGTACCGCGACTGTAAGTGAGAAACGCATTTACTGTTTTGTAAAAGTGTTGGAATAAAAACAGTGTTGACAGTTCTGAATAAAAACTTAAACATGAATTCACTCATAAAAACAGCAGCTCTTTGCTGTATTCTTCGACAGTCTCTCTCTAGTCATGGTTTCAAAAGTTGTGAAATCTCACGTTGGCTAGTATCAAACTTAGCTGTGGGTTAGGAAGCTGCAGGCATGGTGAGTTAAGCAATTTGATTGGACTGCGCAGTAGGCACACTTGATTTAGCTTTTTGGGTCTACCGGGTAGGCAGAGTTTGTCCCATCAGACAAATGAAATGGTTCAAAATGGAAGCACCTACCTGGCACGAATCAAGTGCACCTACCGCCAAACAGTGCAAGACACATGTCGTTGGCTTTTCTACAGAAATTTTTGGTGATCGACGAGGAATCATTTTAAGATAGACCAGTGGTCACCAACCACTCAATCTGAATCAATGTTACCATGTTATTGTTGATCGAATCTGTACATTAAACAACCCTGCTGCAGGTGCCCAGCATGGGGGTACCACGACAGGGGGCGCAACTGGCCCCAGCAGAGCCAGAGGAGGCAGAAGCTGACCAGCCCCTTACCCTGATCTGCAGCCTGCCCGCACACGCCACCACGACTACATGTAAGAACCTGAAAGCAGCCTCGAAACACAAAGAGAGAGACAGAGGCAAACAACAAATAAACAAACAGCAACATTTAATTTACATTTACATTTAAGTCATTTGGCAGACGCTCTTATCTTATCCAGAGCGACTTACAAATTGGTGAATTCACCTTATGACATCCAAACAACAAACAAACACATAGATGAATGTGTATACAAGAAAACTGAGAAACACTTTAAGTAATTGAAACACACACACACACACAGGCAGATCACCTTTTCTTGAGGAAGGGTCGATCAGTTCAACGTAATCAAATCAAATCAAATTGTATTTGTCACATGTGCCGAATACAACAGGTGTAGACCTTGCCTTACAGTGAAATGCTTACTTACAAGCACTTAAACAACAATACTTTAAGAAGTTAAGAGAAAACAAGTGTTAAGTAGAAAATAGAAAATAAAAAAGTCATAAATAATTAAAGAGCAGCAGTAAAATAACAATAGCGAGGCTATATACAGGGGGTACCGGTTAGTCAAGGTAATTGAGGTAATATGTACATGTAGGTAGAGTTAAAGTGACTATGCATAGATAATAAACAGAGTAGCAGCAGCGTAAAATAGGGGTCTGGGAAGCCCTTTGATTAGCTGTTCAGGAGTGTTATGGCTTGGGGGTAGAAGCTGTTAAGAAGCCTTTTGGACCTAGACTTGGTGCTCCAGTGTCGTAGGCGTGAGGTAGCAGAGAGAAGGGTCTATGACTAGCGTGGTTGGAGTCTTTGACAATTTTTAGGGCCTTTCTCTGACACCGCCAGGTATAGAGGTCCTGGATGGCAGGAAGCTGGGCCCCAGTGATGTACTGGGCCATACGCTCTACCCTTCGTAGTGCCCTGCGGTCGGAGGCTGAGTAGTTGCCATACCAGGCAGTGATGCAACCAGTCAGGATGCTCTCAATGGTGCAGCTGTAGAACTTTTTGAGGATCTGAGGACACATGCCAAATCTTTTCAGTCTCCTGAGGGGGAATTGGTTTTGTTGTGCCCTCTTGATGACTGTCTTAGTGTGTTTTGTTGGGGATGTGGATGCCAAGGAACTTGACGCTCTCAACCTGCTCCACTGCAACCCCATCGATGACATTGGGGGCGTACTCTGTCCTCCTTTTCCTGTAGTCCACATCATTGATAATGTTGAGGGTGAGGTTGTTGTCCTGGCACCACACGGCCAGGTCTCTGACCTTCTCCCGATAGTCTGTCTCATCGTTGTCAGTGATCAGGCCTACCACTATTGTCATCTGCAAACTTGATGAGGGTGTTGGAGTCGTGCCTGGCCATGCAATCATGAGTGAACAAGGAGTACAGGAGTGGACTGAGCACGCACCGATGAGGGGCCCCTATGTTGATGATCAGCGTGGCAGATGTTTTGTTACCTACCTTCACCACCTGGGGGCGGCCCGTTAGGAAGTCCAGGATCCAGTTACAGAGGGAGGTGTTTAGTCCCAGGGTCGTTAGCTTAGTGATGAGCTTTGAGGGCACTATGATGTTGAATGCTGAGCTGTAGTCAATGAATAGCATTCCTGTTGTCCAGGTGGGAAAGGGCAGTGTTGAGTGCAATAGAGATTGCGTCATCTTTGGATCTGTTTAGGTGGTATGCAAATTGGAGTGGGCCTGAGGTTTCTGGGATAATGGCGTTGATGTGAGCCATGTCCAGCATTTCAGAACTAGAGACGTGAGTACTACGGGTCGGTTGTCATTTAGGCAGGTTACCTTAGTGTTCTTGGGCACTGGGATAGGGACTATGGTGGTCTGCTTGATACATGTTGGTATTACAGACTCAGTCAGGGACAGGTTGAAAATGTCAGTGAGACACTTGCCAGTTGTTTAGAACATGTTCGGAGTACATGTCCTGGTATTCCATCTGGCCCTGCTGCCTTGTGAATGTTGGCCTGTTTGAAGGTCTTACTCACATTGGCTACGGAGAGCGTTATCACACAGTCGTCCGGAACAGCTGATGTTCTAATGCATGTTTCAGTGTTACTTGCCTCGAGGCGAGCATAGAAGTAATTTAGCTCGTCTGGTAGGCTCGTGACACTGGGCAGCTTGTGGCTTTGCTTCCCTTTGTAGTCTGTAATAGTTGGCCGGAGAGCATCGGAGCCGGTGTAGTATGATTCAATCTTAGTCCTGTATTGACGCTTTGCCTGTTTGATGGTTTGTCGGAGGGCATAGCGTAATTTCTTATAAGCTTCCGGGTTAGAGTCCCGCTCCTTGAACGTGGCAGCTCTACCCTTTAGCTCAGTGTGGATGTTGCCTGTAATCCATGGCTTCTGGTTGGGGTATGTACGTATGGTCACTGTGGGGACGACGTCATCAATACACTTATTGATGAAGCCAGTGACTGAGAATCCTGGAACATATTACAGTCTTTGCAAGCAAAACAGTCCTGTAGCTTAGCATCTGCTTCATCTGACCACTTCCTTATTGACCTCTTGAGTCATTGGTGCGTCCTGCATTACTTTTTGCTTGTAAGCAAGAATCAGGAGGATAGAATTATGGTTCGATTTGCCAAATGGAGGGTGAAGGAGAGCTTTGTACGCGTCTCTGTGTGTGGAGTAAAGGTGGTCTAGAGTTGTTTTCCCTCTGGTTGCACATTTAACATGCTGGTAGAAATTAGATAAAATGTATTTAAGTTTCCCTGCATTAAAGTCTCTGGCCACTAGGAGCTCCGTCTCCGGATGAGCTTTTTCTGTTTGCTGATGGCCGTGTACAGCTCATTGAGTGCGGTCTTAGTGCCCGCATCGGTTTGTGGTGGTAGATAGACAGCTATGAAGAATATAGAGGAAAATTCTCTTGGTAAATAGTGTGGTCTACAGCTTTTCATGAGATACTCTACCTCAGGTGAGAAAAACCTGGAGTCCTCCTTAGATTTCATGCACCAGCAGTTGTTTACAAATATACATAGACCGCCACCCCTTGTCTTACCAGAGGCCTCTGTCCTATCCTGCCAAAAAAGCTTGAATCCCACCAGATGTATGTTATTCATGTTGTTTAGCCACGGCTCCGTGAAACATAAGATATTACATTTTTTATTTTCCCAATGGTAGGATATACGTAATCGTAGTTCATCTATTTTATTTTCCATTGATTGTACGTTGGTTAATAGGACCGATGGTAAAGGGAGAGTACCCGCTCCCCTCCGGATCCTTTCAAGGAACCTGGACCTTCTCCGTCTCTTTCTCCTATGTACGACGGGGATGTGGGCCTTGTCGGCGTCTGAAGTAAATCCTTCCCGTCTGACTCATTAAAGAAAAAGTATTCCTCCAGTATGGGTTGAATAATCGCTGTCCTGATATCTTGAAGCTCTTTTTGATCATAAGATACAGTGGCAGAAACATTATATACAAAATAAGTTACAAATAACGCAAAAAAAACACACACAATAGCACAATTGGTTAGGGGATTGTAAAACGCCAGCCATCTCCTCCGTCGCCATTATCTAATCCAGATGGGAAAAAACTTCACAAGGCTTATAGATGAAGGGTAGATAGATAGATAGAGAGATGCAGTGAGAGGGAGAGAGATGCAGGGAGAGGGAGAGAGATTCAGGGAGAGCGAGAGATGCAAAGAGAGAGAGAGAGATGCAGGGTGTGACTCAGCTCTGAGTCATCTCCTAGCTTTTGAATTTGAATGACACTTCATCTCTCCATCCCTTTGTTTCTTTCTTTATCTCTCGCTTTCTCTCTGTCTCTCGCCAGTTTGACATTATGTTTTCTCCCCTCTGTTTCCTGTTGTTATAGCTGATGGTGGAGTGGGCCTCATGGTGATGTCAAATGTTACAAACAGTCAGCCCAGTGCCCCATACCAGTCCATCCCAGAGCCCATCTCTACACCCCAGGTGGTCTACAGCCCCCCTGTGCAGCCCCAGGCCCAGCTGCACCAGGGAGCCTACCAGAAGCCCACTGCACAGCCTCCCCAAGTGGCCTACTCCTTAGCTACTACCACACAGCTTCATCAGGTGGCCTACCAGCAAGCCACCACTCAGCTGCACCATGGGGCCTACCAGCAACCTAAAGCACAGCTGCACCAGGGGGACTACCAGTCTCCACCTGTAAGTTTCTCATACAAAATTCCCCATTGCCTCTAACTCAAATTTCAAAACTCATTATTATAAACATATTCTCACTGCAAGTCTCAGACATTCCCTTTCTATGTCTCTTTAGCTCCTTGTTAACATTTTATTTTCGGTTTTATCTGTCTTTTGTAAAGACAAACTGAACTAAAATCTGTTTTCTTTTGTCCGGGCGATGCCACCTGAGCAGCAACACTTCAGTGAGCCCTTTGCATTCCAGAATGCTCTTCTCTCCCAAGAGATGAAAGGAGATTTCTTGGTTGGTTGTGGGACCAATGAGAGTACAGTGTGTTGTGGTGGGACCAATCAGTGCGCTAGACGTGGAAGCACCTCCTTGATTGACATGTGCAGGACCCACTCCCTCCCTAAGCCTCTGTGCCGTTCTCCCTGCCACCTCTGTCCCAAACGAGACAAAGTCACACATCGGAGCCCGGAGGGTAACAAAAACTCAGAGGAGTACGCAGCAGCCGCGGTCCCCCCTTTAGACTCCACTCCCCCTCGGTATCCTGTCCTCTCCCCTCACCTGTCCCAGCACCATCAGTGTTCCTACTTTGACTCAATCAATCAATCAGTCAATCCCCCCCATCCTGCCATCCTGGTTACAAATCCTATACGACACCCCTCAGACCTCCCTCTACCCCACTCCCGCAGGGCCTGTGCGAGCTTTGACCTTCTACTAAGAACTAGGATGGAGGCTGGGGGGTCTCTAGGCCACCTCTACACGCCTCCCCTCCCTCCCTCCCCCCAGTGCTCATCAGTACACACCCCTCCTTAGTCTCCCCCCAGCTTCTCTCACTGCTCAATCGCCCTCTAATCACCTCCTCCCTGTCGGCTCCTCCGTCTCCCTCACATCTTTCCCCGCCTCCTTCCCTAATGGTCCGCTCCTCCAGTGGAGATCTCTCCCTGCTCGACCACTGTCTCAGCCACATCGTCAGTCGCAGGAGAAGCTCCCCAACACCCCTACACGCCCCGTACCGGCCCAGCCAAAGCTATGGAGAGGCTAGGGTTCGCAGGACCAGCTCCCCTACTTCCCCAGACAGCGGGGCCTATTGGCCCAGCCAAAGCCAGCCCACCTCTCCAGTGCCTGAGCATTCTGACCAAGGCCTGGGTTTGGAAAAGCCCCTGCTTCTATCACCAAATGGTTCAATGGTAGGTCAGGGATACTACCGGCTTGATTGAACTTTGACCCTACTGAGCCATTGCCGTAGCAACACCACACCTAGCTGCAGCACCTCCTCTTTCTCTTAGCCTCGCAAGCTGCCAGATCCCGCGAGCATAGCTTTCTCTGTCCCTCCCATGATGACCAAGTGCAACATTACTTCCCAATCCCAAATCAACCCCTAGGGATGCAACATTTTCAGTAACTCCCAAATTTTTGCTTATTCCCCCCTGAAAAATCTTCCAACTGGGATTTCAGGAAAACCTGGGAGTTTTGGGAAAGTTACTGTAATTTCCTGACCATAACACCGACCCTCAAGCGTAAAAGTGATGTTCTATCTGCCTCTGTTCACTCCTCAGCAGATAAACACCACATGGCTCGATTACGAGATGGTGGATCAGCTGTGTAGAATCCCTTACTATTGCAGCAGCCACTCAATTACTTTTATCCGGCAGTTTCCAGCAAAACAATATCAACCTTGCTCAACAATGATTTATCCCCTCTTTGCTCCCGTGAAGAAAAATGATGATTCTATATGATGTGTTCTTGATAATCTTTGTCATAATCTGAAAGACTGCCTTTTCTCCTGTGTGTTCCAGCCTAGTGCAGGGTGGATCCAGGCCCAGCCCCAGCCCCAGGCTCAGCCAGCCTCTGCTCCAGCCACCCCAGGGCCTCCGGTACATCAGAACGGCCCCACGGCCCCACAGAGCTTCCCAGCTGCTGCCCCTCTCGCCACTGTACAGGCACAGGCGCAGCCTGCTGTTGCAGCCCAGCCCGGCCACGAGGTAAGGATCTGTTCTGAATTAACACTTGGGTGTTAAGATGGCGTCGTTTTACATGCCCGTAGGGCATTGTTGCATTGTTTGTAACTTATTTTGTACATAATATTTCTGCTACCATCTCTTATGACCGAAAATAACATCAGAACTGGGATTACCCACCAGGAACTGGAAGAAACTTTTTCCTTTAACGACTCCCGGGATTAGGCCCAGATCCCCCGTCATTTGCGTGAAGAAAAGACGCAGATCGAAAAGAGGACGCAGATCGGGCTGCCTTTTGAGAATCCGTAGGCGAGTGAGTAAACTCCCACTGCCAGCAGTTCTACTTGCTATCATGCAATCATTGGAAAATAAAATTGATGACTTACGATTATCCTACCAACGGGACATTAAGAACTATAATGTCTTATGTTTCACCGAGTCGTGGCTCAACCAACTCTGTAAGGCCATAAGCAAACAAGGAAATGCTCACCCAGATGCGGCGCTACTAGTGGACGGGGACTTTAATGCATGCAAACTTAAATCAGTTTTACCAAATTTTTACCAGCATGTCACGTGCAACCAGAGGAAATAAACTCTATACTGCCTTTACTCCACACACAGAGATGCATATAAAGCTCTCCCCCGCCCTCCATTTGGCAAATCTTACCATAATTCTATCCTCCAAAAACTAAAGCAGGAAGTACCAGTGATTCGCTCAATACGGAAGTGATCAGATGACGCGGATGTACGCTACAGGACTGTTTTGCTACCACAAACTGGAATATGTTCCGGGATTCATCCAATGGCATTGAGGTATACCGACTTCATCATTAAGTGCATCAACGGTGTTGTCCCCACAGTGACCATACGTACATATCCCAACCAAAAGCCATGGATTACAGGCAACATCTGTATCAAGCTAAAGGCCGCTTTCAAAGAGCAGGACACTAATCTGGACGCCTATAAGAAATCCTGCTATGCCCTCAGACGAACCATCAAACAAGCAAAGCATCAATACAGGATTAAGATTGAATCCTACTACACAGGCTCTGACGCTCGTCGGATGTGGCGGATGTGGAAAATATTACAGACAACAAAGGGAAACCCAGACACGAGCTGGACAGTGACGCGAGCCTATCAGACGAGCTAAATGCCTTTTATGCACGCTTCGAGGCAAGCAACACTGAGGCATGCACGAGGGCACCAGTTGTTCTGGATGACTGTGTGATAACGCTCTCGGTAGTCGATGTGAGCATGACTTTTAAACAGGTCAACATTGACAAAGCCACAGGGCCAGATGGATTACCAGGACGTGTACTCAAAGCATGCGCTGACCAACTGGCAAGTGTCTTCACTGACATTCTCAACCTCTCTCTGACTGAGTCTATAATACCTACATGTTTCAAGCAGACCACCATAGTCCCTGTGCCTAAGGAAGTGAAGGTAACCTGTCTCAATGATATCCGCCCCGTAGCACTCACATCGGTAGCCATTAAGTGCTTTGAAAGGCTGGTTATGGCTCACATCGACAGCATCCTCCGGATACCCTAGACCCACTTCAATTCGCATACGGCCCCAACAGATCCACAGATGACGCAATCTCAATCACACTGCGCTTTTCCACCTGGACAAAAGGACACCTATGTGAGAATGCTGTTCATTGACTACAGCTCAGCATTCAACACCATAGTGCCCACGAAGATCATCACTAAGCGAAGGACCCTGGGACTAAACACCTCCCTCTGCAACTGGATCCTGGACTCCCTGACGGTCCGCCCCCAGGTGGTAAAGGTAGGCAACAACACGTCTGCCACACTGATCCTCAACATAGGGGCCCCTCAGAGGTGTGTACTTAGTCCCCTCCTGTACTCCCTGTTCACCCACGACTGCGTGGCCAACAGTGGTAGGCCTGATCACTGACAATGATGAGGCAGCCTATAGGGAGGAGGTCAGAGAAATGGCAGCATGGTGCCAGGACAACAACCTCTCCCTCAATGTGAGCAAGACAAAGGAGCTGATTGTGGACTACAGAAAAGGTGGGCTGATCAGGCCTCCATTAACATCAATGGGGCTGTAGTGGAGCGGGCCGAGAGTTTCAAGTTCCTTGGTGTCCACATGACCAACGGACTTTCATGGTCCAAACACAACAAAACAGTCGTGAAGAGGGCACAACGAAACCTTTTCTCCCTCAGTAGACTGAAAAGATTTGGTATGATCCTCCAAAGGTTCTACAGCTGCGCCATCGAGAGCATCTTGACCGGTTGCATCACCGCCTGGTATGGCAACTGCCAGGCATCTGACTATAAGGTGCTATGGAGGGTAATGTGTACGGCCCAGTACATCACCAAGGCCAAGCTTCCTGCAATCTAGGACATATATTTAATTTTACCTTTATTTGACTAGGCAAGTCAGTTAAGAACAAATTCTTATTTTCAATGACGGCCTAGGAACAGTGGGTTAGCTGCCTGTTCAGGGGCAGAACGACAGATTTGTACCTTGTCAGCTTGGGGATTTGAACTTGCAACCTTTCGGGTTGCTAGTCCAACGCTCTAACCACTAGGCTACCCTGCCGTCCCGGCAGTGTCAGAGGAAAGCCCATAAGATTGTCAGAGACTCCTGCCACCCAAGTCATAGACTGTTTTGTCTGATACGTCACAGCACGTGGTACCGTGGTGTGACGTAGCAGAGAAAACAGTCTATGAGTGCCGAGTCTAGCACCAAAAGGCTCCTTAACAGCTTCTACCCCCAAGCCATCAGACTGCTGAACAATTAATCAAATGGCCACCGGACTTTTTTTATTTATTTATTTTATTTTACCTTTATTTAACCAGGCAAGTCAGTTAAGAACAAATCCTTATTTTCAATGACGGCCTGGGAACAGTGGGTTAACTGCCTGTTCAGGGGCATTGACCCCCCCCCCCACTCCATTTGTTTAGTACACTGCTGCTACTCACTGTTTATTATCTATGCATAGTCACTTCACCTCACCCCTACCTACATGTACAAATGACTAACCTGTACCCCCGAACACTGACTCTGTATCGGTAACCCCTGTATATAGCCCCGTTATTGTTATGTTATTGTGTTACTTTATATCATTTTTACTTTAGTTTATTTGGTAAATATTTTCTTAACTCTTCTTGAACTGCACTGTTGGTTAAGTGCTTGTAAGTAATCATTTCACGGTAAGGTCTATACTTGTCTCCACTTTTTGATTTAAATGTTAGTGTAAATATGAGATGTGCTAGTTTGTTGGACTCTCATTGACAAAATCCTGACCACCCAGTCAGATGCTGTCTGTCCCCTGGCTTCTGTTTAATAAGCAGAGATGATAGTGGCTGTGATTTTTGTTGTTCTCAGCTGTGTGTGTGTGTGTGAGCTCAGACCTTTGTGTATGTTTATGCGTGTGTCCCCAGTCAGACGCTGTGACCGAGGGTGTGTGTTCCAGTCAGAAAGGCTGTTTGGCAACTAGACTTGGTGACTGGACAGGCAGAGTGTATGAGAGGCAATATATTATGTTTGTGGAACAGGACAGATATAGATGTTCAATTAACTTCGTCATGATTTTTACTCACCCTGCCTGTCCTCCTCTCTCTCTCTCTCTCTCTCACTCTCTCTCTCTCTCTCTCTCTCTCTCTCTCTCTCTCTCTCTCTCTCTCTCTCCCGACCACAGTTGTCTGCCAGCCAGCCTCTACCTCAGCAGTGCTCTGACATCACCATCAGTCTTGTCCAATCAGCTGCCTGCCTGGGCAGCAATGCTTCTACCCCTCTACAGCAGCCTTCCCAGGCCACGCCCCCTCTCCAGCCACTGCAGATCAGCACACAGGTGGGCAGTAGATTTGTTAGATTTTGGGGGGGGGGGGATTTCATTATAATCTCTTAAAGACCTTGTTCAGACTAAGTCCTTGAAACATTTAAATACTATTTATAATACAATCACATGTTCACATAGAACACACTGTTACAAACAACAGAGGTAATACATTGACAGGTAAGAAAACACAATATATACAAAGTTAATATATACAAAACAAATCCTGATAACAAGTACTCTGACAGTCTGAAAAGATAGATCGGTCCCTTCATCTGCCCTGGTCCTGCACAACCTTCCAAACGATTATGTTCAACTGGTTCTGAAGTATTGTTTGAATTTATATATTGAAAAGGAAAAGGTGCTACACTCGCTCACCATAACCCCCCCCCCCCCCCAAGATTAAAATATAAACTTTTCAGCCCGCAATGGCCTTCATCAAAATCAGAATCTATATATTGAAAGGTTTCTGGTTTGCTCAGATAAATTATTCCAACTGTTCATTGCTCTGTAACAAAATGTTAATTTGCCAGTATACCTTCTCTCCCGGGATAACCCATAGATGGTGGACAATCTATTCCTAGTATTGACTGAATATCTGTCTCTTACCAACTGAACCCTGTTGTGAATGGAGTTTGGCCATTTTTAAATGGTGTACTCTGAAAGAAAATAAGCATTTCTTTTTATTTTGTATGATCTTATTAATTGATGACCACCCAAGAGCATTGTGCATAACTACAACAAAGGAATCGTATCCCCACCTTAGAACTCGCTGCATTCTGCAGCCTCCTAATGTCACTTGCTGTTGCATTTCCCCACACCACAGAACAGTAGATCACCTGACTCTCAATTATTAATGCTTGGGTTGTTTGCTTAAGAATCTTTCCCTGTAAATATTTTTGCTATCCTTCTGACCATGCATGCAGTTTTAATTATTATCTTACATTGTCAGGTCCTGACCTTAGTTCCTTTTTTATGTCTCTATTTTGGTTTGGTCAGGGCGTGAGTTGGGGTGGGAATTCTATGTTTTGTTCTATGTTTTGTATTTCTGTGTTTGGCCTGGTATGGTTCCCAATCAGAGGCAGCTGTCTATCGTTGTCTCTGATTGAGAACCATACTTAGGTAGCTCTTGCCCACATGGGTTTTGAGGGTAGTTGTTTTCTGTCTCTTTGTCTGCACCTTCTTTTCACTCTCTCTTTTTTTTGTGATCAGTTTAAATAAATATTAACATGGACACGTACCATACTGCATATTGGTCCGATCCTTCCTACTCCTCCTCAGAAGAGGAAGAAAACTGTTACAGAACTACCCACCACAAACAAACCAAGCATCGTGGTAACCAGCAGCAGAGGCTTCTGGACTCCTGGACTTGGGAGGAGATATTGGACGGCAAGGGACCCTGGGCACAGGCTGGGCAATATCGCCGCCCCAAGGAAGAACTGGAGGTAGCGAAAGCTGAGGAGCGGCGATATGAGGTAAGGCAGCGCAACTGGCACGAGAGGCAGCCCCCCCAATTCTTTGGGGTGGAACACGGGGAGATTGGCGGAGTCAGGCGATAGACCTGAGCAAACTCCCCGTGCTTACCGGAAGAAGCGCAGTACTGGTCAGGCACCGTGTTATGTGGTTAAGTGCACAGTGTCGCCAGTACGCGCTCATAGCCCGGTGCGCTATAGGCCAGCCCCCTGCAAGTGCCATGCGAGAGTGGTCATCCAGCCTGGAGGAGTGGTGCCAAGGCTGCGCACCAGAGCTCCAGTGCTCCCCCACAGCCTGGTACATCCGGTGCCTCCTCCATGCACCAGGCCTCCTGTAGGTCTCCCCAGCCTGCCAGAGCCGCCTGTCAGTCAGGAGCTGCCAGAGCCGCCCGTCAGTCAGGAGCCACCAGAGCCTCCCGTCAGTCAGGAGCTGCCAGAGCCGCCGGTCAGTCAGGAGCGGCCGGAGCCGCCGGTCAGTCATGAGCGGCCGGAGCCGCCCGTCAGTCAGGAGCCGCCGAAGCCGACCGTTAGTCAGGAGCCGCCGGAGCCGCCCTTCACATATATAATGAAATACAGAAATTTCTCATGTGCATACAGTAAGTATTCACGACCTTGAGTCAGTACTTTGTAGAAGCACCTTTGGCGGAGATTACAGCTTTGTCTTGGGTATGTCTATCAGCTTTGCATATCTAGATTTGGGGATTTTCTTCCACTCTTTCTTGTTTTCTCAAACTCTGTTAAGTTATATTGCTGTTGAACGCTGCTCCCAATCTTCAATTATTCCCACAGTTTTTCAATGGGATTGAAGTCTGGGCTTTGGCTGGATCACTCCAGGATGTTCACATTCATTTTCTGAAGCCATTCCAGCGATGCTTTGGCTGTATGCTGGGGTCATTGTCCTTTTGGAACGTAAATCTTTGCCCCAGTCTGGGGATGTTTGTGCCCTGAAGCAGGTTCTAATTTGCCTGTATTGGTCTCCATTCATTGTCCCCTCTATCCTTACCAGTCTCCCAGTCCTTGCCACTGAAAAGTATCCCCATTGCATGATGCTGTCACCACCATGCTTCACAGTAGAGGATGATGGCCTTCACAGGATGATGGCCTGTGCCTGGTTTTCTCCAGACATAGCGCTTTGCACTCAAGCCAAAGAGTTTTTGTCTCATCAGACAGCACATTTGACTGATTATCTCAGAGTCTTAAACATGCCTTTTTGCAAACTCCAGGCGTGCTGTCATGTGCCTTTTTTCTCAGGAATGGCTTCGGTCTGGCCACTCGCCCAAATTGGTGATGTGCTGTATTGACCGTTGTCCTTCCAGCAGGTTTTCCCGTCTCAGCCAAGGAACTATGTAGTCCTGCCAGAGTGGTCATTGGGTTCTTGATCACTTCCCTCACCAAGGTCCTTCCTGCCCAGTTGCTCTGTTTGGTCAGGTGTGTTTCTTTCTAAGTCATGTACAAGCAATTTAATTGTCCACAGGTAGACACCAATCAAGTTATAATGACATCTCAAAGATGATAAAAGCTAATTGGATGCGCTTGAGCTCAGTTTGGAATGTCATAGCATAGGGGTGTAAAATACTTAGAGTACCAGTCAAAAGTTTGGAGACACATATTCATTCCAGGGATTTTCTTAATTTTTACTATTTTCTACAGTGTAGAATAGTAGTGAATCATCAAAACTACAAGAAAACACATAAGGAATCATGTAGTAACAAAAAAAGTGTTAAATCAAATCAAAATATATTTTATATTTGAGATTCTTCAAAGTAGCCACGCTTTGCCTTGATGACATCTTTGCACGCTTTTGGCATTCTCTCAACCAGCTTCATGATGTAGTCACCTGGATTGCATTTCAATGAACAGATGTGCCTTGTTAAAAGTTCATTTGTGGTATTTTTTTCTTAATGTGTTTGAGCCAATTCGTTCTGTTGTGACAAGGTAGAGGGTATACAGAAGATAGCCCTATTTGGTAAAAGAACAAGTCCATATTATGGCAAGAACAGCTCAAATAAGCAGAGAAACGACAGTCCATCATTACTTTATGTCCTGAAGGTTAGTCAATCTGGAACATTTCAGTTGCAGTTGCAAAAACCATCAATATGCTATGATGAAAAGGGCTCTCATGAGGACCTCCACAGGAAAAGAAGAGACAGAGTTACCTCTGCTGTAGAGGATAATAAGTTCATTAGAGTTACCAGACTCAGAAATTGCAGCCCAAATAAATGCTTCACAAAGTTCAAGTAACAGACACATCTCAACATCAACTCTTCAGAGGAGACTGCTGCATGGTCGAATTGCTGCAAAGAAACAACTACCAAAGGACACCAATAATAAGAAGAGACTTGCTTGGGCCAATAAACACGATCAATGGACATTAGACCAGTGGAAATCTGTCCTATGGTCTGATGAGTCCAAATTAGAGATTTTTGGTTCCAATCGCCATGTCTTTGTGAGGCGCAGAGTAGGTGAACGGATGATCTCCACATGTGTGGTTCCCACTGTGAAGTATGGAGGAGGTTTGATGGTGTGGGGGTGCTTTGCTGGTGACACTGTCTGTGATTTATTTAGAATTCAAGGCACACTTAACCAGCATGGCTACAACATCATTCTGTAGTGATACGCCATCCCATTTGGTTTGGGCTTAGCGGGACTATCATTTGTTTTTCAACAGGACAATGACCCAGCACACCGACAGGCTGTGTAAGGGCTATTTGACCAAGAAGGAGAGTGATGAGGTGCTGCATCAGATGAGCTGGCCTCCACAATCACCTGACCTTAACCCAATTGAAATGGTTTGGGATTACTTGGACTGCAGAGTGAAGGAAAAGCAGCCAACAAGTTCTCTGCTCTCATATGTGGGAACTCCAAGACTGTTCGAAAGCATTCCAGGTGAAGTTGGTTGAGACTTCACCAATGCCAAGAGTGTGCAAAGCTGTCATCAAGGCAAAGGGTGGCTATTTTGAAGAATATAAAATATATTTTGATTTGGTTAACACATTTTTTGGTTTCTACTTGATTCCCAATGTGTTATTTCATGGTGTTGATGTCTTCAATGGCTTCTGAAGCATCCAGTGTGTTTGCAGGCAGAGTAAAGAAAATGTAAAAAACAACGGATGTATCTTTTCGGAACTATACAGGCTGTCAGTGGATACACCCAATACAAAAATGTAATTAAACAATAGTGTACTCCTGGCTGTTATATTTAACTATTTGCCACAAACAATTCACTTTAGATTGCACTACCTGCTCACAGAGGGGTTGTTTCTCCATAATGTGTAGGTTCTCGCTTGACAGACTCATGGCGCTTATGCAAAACAGATCTATCATGTATATTTGATCAGAACTGTAGAGGCACAATCCATAAGCAAGTAATACGTAATGAGAGTAACAAGTAAGAAAAGTGCCCTGGAGGACTGACAGCTAGGGAGGGTATTTGTGAGTGCACACAATATTGGTTTTGCAGTGAAGAAGAGGAACCAGGTGCACTCAATGGTGAAAATCAAACAACTTGTTTTGTTTGTGTTTGTTTTGTTTCTGGTCGATTGTGTTTGTACTTTGTTTTGTTACCACTGGGGACACATCATCTAATGGATTGGGCCTTTAAGTAATGGATAAAGATCAGGAGTTGTGTTCACTCCTAATCTAACCTCATGTCTTTGGAGAAACATAGAGATTAAAGCTGTGTGTTTATTACGTTCTCATTATGTTGCTCTGTTTATTTAGCTATTTCCATTTTAATTAATTTGTTTTGCCCTACCCTGTCATGTCAACAGGTTGGAGGGGGAGTGTCTCTGCACAGCTATTTTCAGATCTCTCCAGAGATGGTCGATCGAGTTCAAGTCCAGGCTCTGGCTGAGCCTTTCATGGACATTCAGAAACTTGTCCCGAAGCCACTCCTGCGTTGTCTTGGCTGTGTGCTTAGGGTGTTTGTCCTGTTGGAAGGTGAACCGTCGCCCCAGTCTGAGGTCCTGAGTACTCTGGAGCAAGTTTTCATCAATGATCTCTCTGTACTTTGCTCCGTTCATCTTTTCCTCAATCCTGACTAGTTTCCCAGTTCGTGCCGCTGAAAAACATCTCCACAGCATGATGCTGCCACCACCATGCTTCACCATAAGGATGGTGCCAGGTTTCTTCCAGACTTGTCACCTGGCATTCAAGCCAAAGAGTTCAATCTTGGTTTCATCAGACCATAGAATCTTGTTTCTCATGGTCTGAGAGTCCTTTAGGTGCCTTTTGGCAAACTCCAAGTGTGCTGTCATGTACCTTTTACTGAGGAATGGCTTCCGTCTGGCCACTCTACCATAAAGGCCTGATTGGTGGAGTGCTGCAGAGATGGTTGTCCTTCTGGAAGGTTATCAGAGTTACAATCGGGTTCTTGGTCACCTCGCTGACCAAGATCCTTCTTCACCGACTCCAATCAACTTGTAGAAACATCTCAAGGATGATCAATGAGTCTCATAGCAACGGGTCTGAATACTTATGTAATAAGATATCTGTTTTTTATTTTTAATACATTTGCAAAAATGTCTAAAAAAACATTTTTTTGTATGTATTTAATACATTTTAGAACAAGGTTGAATAAGTCTGAATACTTTCCGAATACACTGTAAGCTGGCTTTACAAAACCTTACAAATACGTTGGCTTTACATTTTGACTTTGTTGGAATATGGATAGTCAATGTAGCACAGCACATAACATACATTTGGATAAACAAGTAGGTTGTACTGTGTCTTTAGCAGCAGTAGCAAAGAAGGTTCTGTAATACCTGAGTCATTCCTCCTTCCAGGTCCAGTCTGGTGCCCCTCAGGAACCCCATGGAGAGGCTCAGGTGTCGGCCCTCGCTCCGCTCCACCCCGTCCAGCCTGCCATCCTCTCCTCACCCTGGAGGGCTGAGGTGGTGGACCCTGAACCTGCTGCTGCAGCCGGGTCTGACCAGACTGTCCCTGAGATCCCAGCCCGGGTCCCACGCCTGGCTCCGGTTCCAGCTGCAGCCCTGAAGCCCGCTGGCATCCAGATAGCAGCCCCAGTGCCTGACCGTTTCAGCTTGTCCACGACTCAGCAGAACCTGGACACTGCATCGGTGTCCACCTCTTGCCAACCTGAGGCCAGCCAAGAGGTAGCTCTTCACCACACAGTTATCAACCGTTTCTACAGTACAGTACACTCTTAGAATTAGTGGTGACTCGAGGAACCATGGATATCCTCAAGGAACCCCTGGAGTTCCTCAAGGAACCGTTGCTAGTTAATGGTTCATATTTGCATCTTCCGTTACTTGAGGGGTTCTTGGAGGAACCTTTAATGGTTCAATGTAGCAACGGGTTCCTGGAGGAACCCTGGAGTGGAGGCATGGCTTAGTAGGGGCGTGGCTTTACGATAGATCATTTTTGTTGGCTACCCGTTAGAGTAAATGTAATCAGCAATGTTAATTTGATGAATATTATATTAGAATATAATGCGCATAAATATTCAAGGAACATTTTAATTTGCAGTGTACCAACTTAACACGATAAACAGGAATGACTACGCTAAATAAGTGACCAAAAAGAATGATCTGAAAGTCACACCTCCAACAAGCCACGCCTCCAATCTGTAAGGCGGCCACCTTTGCAATATATTATTAAAAAGGTTTCAAATTGAACCCCTCCCATCACAAAACACAAGGGGTTCCTCAAAGAACATTTTTTCAACTGGAAAGGTTCTTCCAGGCGCCTTGACTTCCAAGAGTGTCCAGATACAACTCTTACTCTACAACAACGTACAGCACATACTGTGTACAGTACTCGTACATGCATCAGTGCACTCTTTTCTTGTGTGTCGGCTATGCACGGCCCATATTGTAAATGCAGGCTGCGTCTCAAATGGCACTCTATTCCCTACGTAGGCGCTGGTCAAAAGTGGTGCACCACATAGGGAAGGAGTGGAGTGCCGTTTGAGACCCAGCCATACTCTAACCCCTGTGACATGTTCTTGTGAATCCAACAACCCCATTGTTTTGCCTTCAGGAGCCACTGCAAGAGAAACCCATGGCCTTTCACAGTTACCCAGGCTATGACAGGTGTGTGGCCATACCTTCTGAGCTTGACTAGTGTTGTTAAAATGTTCTTCCCCAACAATAGCTGTAGTGGGTACTGTGTACGGTATAGGGGCTGTAGTGTGTGACCGTGGTGTGGACACCTGGCCTTGTCAATAGTGAATACTTTCTCACTGAAATCTTAAAGGGATAGTTCACCCAAGTTATAAAATGACATTGGTTTCCTTGCCATGTCTATGGACAAGGTCAGACAACAATCCATCCTTAGGTTCAGGGTAACTTTATCTTTAACCTAAACACCAGTCACTACACCAGAGTCCAATCTTAATGACACGCCGAGAAGCAGAGAGAGAGAGAGAGAATGTGTTAAAAGTATTGTTGAACTCGTTCACATCCCTGCCTTTAGCTTCAACTCAGACGTGGCGTCGGGTAAGGAGATGAGTGATGGCTGCGATGGCTCGGCCAGCGGCGGGAAAGGGGACGGGAAGACCCGGAAACACCACCGCAAATCGGCCCGCACGCGCTCCCGCCAGGAGAGGACCAACAAGCCCAAACTGAGCATGCTCAATGTAAGTCCATCCGTCCACACTGACCACAGCTCCGACCTGGCCAGTGCACAATAATCTCGTTGTGTTACTTGTTATAATTACTTTTTATTTTAGTCTACTTGGTAAATATTTTCTTAACTCTTCTTGAACTGCACTGTTGGTTAAGGGCTTGTAAAGTAAGCATTTCACGGTAAGGTCGACACTTGTTGTTTACGGCGCGTGGGGAATATAAAGTTTGATTTGATTTGCTCAATGTTTTAGCCGTTCATAAGCTATTCAGTTAGCCCAAAGGGGAGAAGTTTGAAACTGAAATGACAATTTATACTGTGTATTCAAAGTATATGCATATTCATACTTTCACATTCAAAGTGATTTCTCCTCCCCCTCAGGTGTGCAACACAGGCGATAAGATGGTGGAATGTCAGCTGGAGACTCACAATCACAAAATGGTGACCTTCAAGTTCGACCTGGATGGAGATGCTCCGGAGGAGATAGCCATTTACATGGTGAGGTCATGACCTTGGCAGACCTCTCTGCGTCCCAAACTACACCCTATTCCCTTTAGAGTGCACTACTTTTGACCAGGGTCCATAGGGCTCTGGTCCAAGTAGTGCACCATGTAGGACATAGGGTGCTGTTATGGGACGTAGACCCGGGTGCAAAGAATGACTTGAAGTCATTTCAAATTCTTTATCTGTGCTTGATTGATCTTTCCTGGCTTAATGGATGAATTAGAATAGTCACAAAACTATTCCCATCTGGCCCATCTGGCGCTCCAGACAGGCTAGAGCAAATGCTCAAAAGATTTGAAGGATTTCAAATAGTATTTGACCCCAGGTCTAGACAGAGGTCCTCTGTCTGTCTGGGATGTCCTGGGAAAAGCTATTTTGAGAACTTCAAATAGATTGTTTAATATTTAAATAGGGCCACCATGCTCAAATGCGCTACAGCAGAAGATCTTATAAATGAGTATTCTGTTCGGTCATCCAGTTCATTATCAATCCCCTTGTAATCTTATCTTTCCTGTATTGAAATGGGATACTTACATTATGATTGTTCCTGAAGTGCTATCACTTCTTCAGTGTTCTTGTTTTGGCATTATTATATTGCTTGTAGTTACATTGTGTCTGTGTGTGTGTGTGTGTGTGTGTCTCTCTGTCTGTGTGTATGCAGGTGGAGAATGGCTTCATCCTGCCCATAGAGAAGGAGATGTTCATTGACCAGCTGAAAGACATCGTGGACAAGGCTGAGGACATGCTGAGTGAGAACATGGAGGGAGAGACGGCCTCCGCCCTGGGTGGCAGTCCCCAACTGGGACACAACTCTGGGGGGCTGGGGGGAGAGGTGAGGGGGGCATCCCAAACACAAGTCCCTCACACACTGATGCTAATATTCTCACGTGGATGTTTATTCAGAAGCCACACGCATGAAATACACACACACACACACACACACACACACACACACACACACACACACACACACACACACACACACACACACACACACACACACACACACACACACACATTATACATCTCTCACAAGTCTGTTTCCTGTCTAACTCTCTATCTCTCTGAAGATTCAGCAGCCTGGAGCACACCATCCTGTTTATCAGCAGAATGGTAATGCCTCACTTTTCTCTCTCTCTCTCTATCTCTATCTCTATCTATTCTATAGTGGATTCAGAACTTGTTACAAATTGTGCTATAATTTTAGAACATATATAGTAATGAAACTTAGCATTTTGAGCCTGGGACACGGTTCACGACTAAACTGTTGTCATCTGCCTACAGTTCTAAGATCAGTAAAGCTTATGGTCGATGTGTATTGTCCAATCACTGTTGTAACCTTTTCGCACCTTCTGATATTTCATGGTTTGAACAATTGAATATGTGAATTTTCAGGATGAATCAAACCACTGCATTTTTGATTTACCAATATATTTAGTGCATAAATGCTCTCCATACCGTTGTTTTAATGATTCGTAAACACTTTTCTAATCCTAAACAATCTACAATGTCAGTGTTTTTAAATCTATTGGTGCTAAAAAGGAGACGAATATATATGTATTTCAATGGCTTTCTTTAATTTTTCGTTATTGTTCGTAACCCTTTTTCTCTCGATAGCCTATATTCTAATTAAATATGTTGTGAAAATTCAAATTAAAAGGTACAATGTATTTAAAACCTTTAAGATGTAAAGACCTGCGCGTTTCTGGTACCAGTTCGGACTGACATATTCGCTGTAGATCGATTTAGACCCCTGAAAAGGCTTGCATTGAGTGGTAGCCCTGATTCTCACGGACAGAGGAGTATGTCCACTGTTAGAATAATGAGACAGATATTTCACCGGATGTATAAATGTGAAGCATCCAAATATGGTAGTGAGAGGAAGCCCAGTGGCCAGCATTGGCAGAAGATGGAAGGAGTTGGATTTTGGCAGACATTCTGCAAATTGTCATCGATTAAACAATTGATCTCAATACAGTTTTCAGTTCCCAAAACTAGAATCTGTTTTGAACAGAGCAGATGACGTTTTTTTTTAGACTTTACCCTTTGCCAAAGTTTTTAAAATCATGTCATTTAGAAGGAGTGCACTGGCAAATTTAGTTATTGCACACGCGCACCTCACAGAGTAGGCTTTCCCTAGCATAAATATGCGGATACATGCTAGAACAGGAAAATAGGATCTCGCTGGCTTGTGCTTGGCTCTGCCCACCTCCTTACTTGATCTGCCCACTATGACTCTTTTTTTCCATTGGAAACGACTGGCGGTGGTCTATCTTAGTTTAGTTAAAAAAATCTTTGCTATGTCTCTTTTGCCCCTTTAAAGCAGGATGTGAATCTGACACCACTTGAAGCTGGGATGTCCCTCCTCTCATTTCATTCGCTCTTCCGACTGTCCATCAACTCCTGACTGAACCATAATTCACAGCCACCAACATGCCAGGAATCCTTACATCGTAGCGCAAGTGGTTTCATCGTCTACCACATTCAGAAATTGATGTATAGCCAGTAATTTAAAATAATTCATACAAAAACACACTTTCTGTTTGTCATAGACGGACAAGAATAATATGAGATGAAAGGCGAGTTCCTAACGAGTTCAGGAAGCCAAGCTAGGGCTCTGTGAGACGTTTTGATCAAGTGAGACCTTAAGAAAATATGCACATTTACTCTGCCACTAAACAAACAAATACATTTTTTTTACAGTTATAAGGAAGGTGAAATCTTATAGTTAGTCATTTTATAATTTTATAATTTGATAATACTGTATTTAGAAAGCATGTGTGTCATTTTAAGCCTTATTCATACTTAATCATGTTGAATAGGAAATGCATCATATATAATATTATTTTCATATTTTTATTATGAGTACTGTGTACATGAGCTCTTGCCCTCAAACTGAGAACACATCAGCAACTTTTTTTTTTTACCAGAAAGTTGAGATGCAGTATTACTAGTTATTGTTTATGGCCCTCTCATAATAAATAATACTTTTTAGGGAGTACTTAGATTACATTTTCAATTACATTTAGTTACGTTTCGCTGTTTTTTAAAGACCTCCTCTGAAACTCGGGGGACTAGTAAGTATTTTTTAAACCTCCATTTGGGCTGGATGTGTCAATGTGTAGTTCTACATGCATAATCTATGAGCGGAATTACTGTTTTACCCCAATTAGCCACCAAATCCCTAATTTGGGCCCGAGCAATTTGTGTTTCAGCCAATTAACTTCAGCCCCTCACCATTTGAGTGACAGCTAGCAAGATGCACACATAGCAAAGCGAGAGAGAGAGAGAGAGAGAGATGATGTGGTGCACATATAGTATGTGAGGTAGTATGAAATTTCCGGGTACCACTTCTGGCTTTTGAGTACTACTTTCAGAAGTACTGGCTAAAAATTATACAAAAGTATGGTTGAATTAAATGTATTCAGAGTGCGCAAGAGAGCAACTCCTCCAAAACCTGTTATGCACCTTGGTTATTCCATGTCATTTCAGCAAGCCACAACACCCACCAACCTCAATTTTTTCGGACAACTTTTTTGTAATTAGAAACAGCATTCCTGTAACATAATTTTGTTGAAATTTTATTCGATTTTTAATACATTAAGCTAATTGATTGCACCCAAATTGACCCTTTTTAATTGACATAATATTGAAATAAATAACCACCCACGGACCCCCACACCAATCCCACCCCAACAACCAGTATATATTATCAGTTCTCTGTGTCTGTAATATGGAGCTACAGCTTGGAGTATTGCTTCTTCATCCCTTGTAATGTATTCTGTGTGAATCTGGTGATGTTTTGTCCCCGTTTGGAGAAATTAGCCATTGAAACTTGCACCAACTTTCTCGACTTCGCTTGCATTATTTACCATAAATTTGTGTGAAAGTTTCTGATTTTTCCCACTAGATGCGGCTGCTCCTGCTACTGCCTGCACACCATGTTGTCCATTTTGCTGGTCTCTTGTGTTTAATAAATGGATCAACTTTGGGTAGGAAACCAATAGCTTTTACTCATGATGAAAATAAATTGTGTGGTCAAGCAATTCCTCCATGAAGCAATTACGTTTGTCCTTCTCTTAGCAACCTTTTGCTTCAACCCAACACTCCTTGAATAGTCCTATAAATGGCAGCTCTTTGAGCTCTGGTGCAATTCTCATAAAAAGTCCCAAACTTGGATGGAGAAATGGGCTAGTGTGTAAAATGCATGGCAGGTGTATGTTTTCAATATAATTATTAGAAAACATCTATATATGTAGTGTGATTAGTGACATATACCATTAAATCCAACCCAAATCCATTACCATTGCAAAACACTGTGTGTTAGGGACTTAAAAAAAAAGACTATAACATTGAAACTATTAGAACTACTTTAGCGTAATGGTTGCTTGTTCACCAGGAATGGTCTAACTAATCTAGACCTTTTTGAAGGGAGTAAACCACACACAGAGGGGCCATTTCCTGGACAAAAATCAAGCCTAAGAGATGGACAAACGGAATTGCTTTCATGAAAGACTGGCTTGAATTGTAAAGATGACCATACCATTTGTTTTTCATCATGAGCAAAAGCTATTGGTGGTTTTCTGGCTAAAGTTGGGAAAAAACATTTGTGGTCCATTTAATTAACAAAAGAGAACAGCAAAATTGATAAACGTGTGTGCTGCCAGTAGCAGGAATATCGGACAAAACTTGGTACTACCATACTCATTTATGGTAAATAATGCTAGCGACTTCAATGGCTAATTTCTCTGAACACCGGAAAAAAACCCATCACCAGATTCACAGGGAATACATTACAAAGGATGAAGAAGCAATACTCGTAAGCAGCGGCTCCATGTGACTTGTCAGACATAGAGAACTGATACTGTGTACTGGTTGTTGGGTGCTGGGATTGGCGTGGGATGTGGGGGGGTCCGTGAGTGGTTTTTGATCATTGTATTGGATTCCTCGCGTCTTAGTCATTGTTAGGAAGAGGTATGTTCCAAATCGGATGTTAGGTACTATATTTATGGACAATTATATGAATCATATAAATTAAAATGGCCAATTTGGGCACCATCAACTAGCTTCATTTTGCAGATATCAAATAATATTTTAGGACTGTTAAACTTATACGTTTCTAACTACAGAAACGATTCCAGAACAATCTGAGATGGTGGGTGTCAAAATCATCTTTCTTGTGTTTTTTTGAGCTGGAATGACTCACCTGCAAAAGGTAAGTCTGAACTACTGAGAAGTGCTGAAATCAAAACGATTAAAAAAGGCATAGAATTTCTAAGTCTGAATCGGCCCCATAGAGAGTGGGATGTCTGTGGAGGAAGGTTTTTAAAGGAGGGCTGTGTGGGTGGGCTGAGTACATTTGGTTGCTATATCTGTTTGACTGGCCTTTCTCTTCCACTCTCTTTCTCTATCTTTCTCTCAGTGCTCCACACAGGGAAGAGATGGTTCATCATCTGCCCAGTGGAGGAGCCTCCTACCTCCAGCCAGGATGGAACTACAAACATAACTGCTGATGGGACTACAACTGCTCAGCCTGACAGGACTACAATTGCACAGCCTGATGGGATTACAGTGCCTGGCCAGTCTGCTGAGGGTGGCACTGCAGGGACTGCTTCAGGCAGAGGTGACTTTGTTTCCATGTGACCGTTTGAGTATGAAGCCATCCTGGTCGAGCCATGCTACCATGCTGCCCTCTAGTGCTCAATGAATGAACAACGTTCTGTCAACATCTGTAGTCAAACCACTTTTGCAACACTCTGTCAGAATGCCACAAATACAATATTGAGTTGTTAAGTTGAAATATTTGTATGTCTTTGCATGTGGTCCTGTTGTAGAATGGTTGATTAAGAGGATGCTAGTCCTATTGCCTTTCTGTCTATAATCTTCTGTCTTCTTTTGCTTTTGTCCTGCAGTATCAGCGTCGTCCTCCATAGCTAACTCAGTTTCTGGGGGGAGTGGAGGCTTCGCCTATGAGGGCTATGGCCTCTGTAGCCCTCCCATCCTGTCCTCCACAGACCCTCTCCTCCTGGCCATGTCCCATGTCCCAGCCCCCTCTGGCCCCCCATCTGTCCACCCAGGACCTCCTCCAGAGGGCCAGACCCACAGTTCTACCCTTCCCAGGGTGCATCACACCCAGCCAGCCTCGGCTCCTCCAGGGGCCCCCTCTGGAGGTCGCCGCAGCTTCCTGTCCGGAGAGGAGCACCAGGGAGGAGGGCGTCTGGGTGCCATCTCTCCCATCCACGCTGCCCAGCAGATGGCAGAGATGGCGTGCACTGCCTCCATGGTGGAGGAGGTGCCCTGTTGCCCGCTGGTCATGCCCCTGTCCCTGAACGTGAGTTGTGATGCCCAAGGGAGCTCAACTCCCCTCACCCCTCTGCCCCCCCAGGACCCCACTACTTCCTCAGCCAGAGAGTCCCTACAACTCTCCTACCCCTCTGGTTCCCGCGGCGACCGCTCCCAGCAGCCCGTGGTGCTCCATCAGCCTTTCTCTTCAGTGGGTGGCGCCAAGGCCCCCTCGTTGCCCCAGAGCCCGGCTCCCCACCAGCACACGGCAGGGGGGCCCAGTGAGTCGGACGGGGAGGGTCGAGGGGTGGGAGGTCGGGGGGCTTTGTGGACAGCACCATCAAGACTCTGGACGAGAAGCTGAGGAACCTGCTGTACCAGGAGTACGCTCCTATGTACCCATCAGGCACTGCCGCGGAGACACCAGGCTCGGGGACAGAGTATGTCCAGTCCCCTCCCGGGCCCGACAGTGCCACCTTGGGGTCAGGAAACAGCACACCTGGACCCATGGGGGAAGGGCGCTACCGAACAGGGGAACAGCTGGTAAACATAGAACATGTCATACATAGAACTCATAGAATGCATTCCAAATGGCAACATATTTCCTGAATAGTGCACTACTTTTGACCAGAGCCCTATGGGCTCCATTTGGGACTCAAACATACTTTCCTTTCTGAGATTGGAAGTGTTTTCTTTACCCACACCCCAGACAACATGTAAAGGACATGCAATCTATCTATGCCATTCATCCTTACGTGTTGGCCATTCTCCCTTTTAGAAACGACTGCATTATATTACCCTCATACATTATATTACCCTCATACCCGCTCTTTCTCTGCTTCAATCTTTTACCGTCTCTCTTTTCTCAACCCTCCCTCACCACTTTTTCTTTCAGCCTCAGATTCCAGAGAGGATGGACAGTTTAAGCGCGTTGAGTGATTCTGCCATGGGTGGTATGTACACTCTACTGTGTTGTATGTCGGCCACAACATTACAGTTGCAATTATTTTCTTTTAACGTATAGAACAGCAGTTGTGAAAAATCAAAATCAAGTTATTGTAGTTATTTAGATAAGCTATGTCATCTCTCTCATTCTCTCTGTCTGCAGCCCCCATGTCTAGGAGAAAGAACATACTCCACTCTACCTCCTGCTCGGGCTCCAGTGGCCGGTCTAAGGTACTTTACTCTATTACATACTACACAGATCACACACGTGACGTTAGCTAGCGAGCCAACGAGCTAACGTTTGCTAGCTAACCGACAGTGCGCTTTAACTTGCAATAAAAAGGACTTTATGACGAAATTAGAAACTTTATATCTGAAAATGGAGCTCGACTCTTACCCGTATACATGGATGAACGCTTCACGGCGGACAGTAGCCATTTAACTCTATTTTGTTTGTAGCTACATCTTGTTTGTGTCAGTCACTCCGGTTCACACTGACTGTGGTGTGTGCAGAAAGTAGCCCATCACGTTTTCGATAGCGCCTGCTAAATTCAGGGCATCAATGTTGAGAAAAGTAGCAAAACTTTTGTAGATCGATGGCTATATTTCAAAAACGGCGCGGTAGAAAGGACTGTTAACACATACTGAGCAGCTCACGTTATAAACAGAAGCATGCTACATTGCAGACGAATCCAAACTCATCTCCCGGCATGTCCAGCCCATCCGTTACCTCAGCCAATCATGGCTAAAAGGAAGGTTCTTGTCTTTTCCGTAGCTAAACCAGCTATGCACCTAATTTAACTATTTTATTCGTATTTATGGATGGAATACAAGTTCGTTATTAAGGCATATGGAAGTTCACATGTTCCAAAAGGCATTTCAGCTCAAAAATGCAGTATATGTTCAAATGCCGCTCCTGTGAAGTAGTGAATTGCAATATACGGCTAGTTTTTTTAAACAAGTCACATATTTGTTCCCAATAGTCATTTCCACTACTACCTCTAGAGGTGCAATACCTAGTTAGTTTTGTAGAGGAAACGGCGAATGCGGTATTTTTGACCAATATCATAATTACCTGCAAAGGTAATAACTTGGAAGTGGCTCTTTAAACAATAACTTTATCATTGCTGTTGTCATCCGTGTCTTTAGATTATCATAGGCCCTCCTGACATGGTGACACGAGGAGAGCTGAAGCAGAGGAGTTGGAGCAGTGCTGCCTCCCCAGCACACCCTGCTGGCCACTCAGACCACCGCAGCAGTGTCCAGGCAATGGCCATGGCCCCCTCCACCACCATCGGACGCTTCTCCGTGGTCAGCACCGAGGACGACGTCACCCTGAGGACCCGCAGCAGCCGCTACTCTGCGCCGCCCGATTTCTACCTGGATACACCCCCCTCCATGGCCAAACGGGGGTCACTGCCACGTGCCTCCACTACCACTTCCATGTCTGTTGATGTTACGGTCCACGCACACCCACGCTTCCTGTCATCAGACTCGGGGGCGGAGAGTAGTCCCGCCAAGCTGGCCCCGGCCACACCTTCACGGCATGGCCACTCGGGGGAGCGGAGAGGAAGTGACCTCATGAAGAGGGCGGTGGCCTTCTTGCGCCGTTCGGGCCGCCGGAGTAGTAGTGTGCAGAGCTCTGATTCGCCGAGCCGGCAGGGGGGCGTGCACGGCTCGGCCTATGTCAGTAGTGACAACGACTCCGAGATGGAGGACTCGGATATGAAGAGAGAGCTTACCAGACTCAAGGAGAAGTAAGTTGTGTGTGTTTAGAACAGGGGTTCCCAAACCCACCAATTGAAGTGTCTTTTGAGTCGCAAACCACCATAAGGGTAGAGCGGTGAAGAAAAATACACAGATCAAAGAATATTTAAAAAAAAATTGCAGTTTGAAAGCTAATCTCTTGCAATTCCACACAATTCTATAAATGGCTAATGCTGTGTTCTTATTCTTAAACATTATAACAAAATCAATGAGGGACTGATTGTCTAGCTTTTACTCTGTTGATTGTAAATTCTCATCATCTTTTCTACACACTTTCTATTTGATTACAGTAATTTATGTTTACACTGAAAGTGTTTTTCTTTCACTTATTTTAATTACATTGTTTGGGGCAATTTCATCTCGCGACCAACTTGGACATCTGCCGTGACCCAGAAGTGCGTCCCGACCCATAGTTTGGGAACCACTGGTCTAGAAGACCATTATCTGGAGGAATCAGACACCTTAACCTTTTAACCTCCTCCCCCTCCCCTCCACTCAGGCATTTGAAGGAGATTTCGGAGCTGCAGGCCCACCAGAGAGGGGAAATAGAGCTGCTGTACCGAAGGCTGGGTAAAGCCACTCCACCCCCCCTAGGTTTCTCCCACACAGCTCCCCCCAAGCGGAAGAGCAAGCACAAGCACAAACTGAAGGCTGGCAAACTCCTCAGTCCTCTGGTACAACAGCTGAGGAACGTTACCACCAAAACCAGTGATTCTAGCAAAACCAGTGAGTATGAGAGCACTGAAACCAGTCACTCCACTGATGTTGTTGAACTGAGATATACACCTGGGATTGAACCCAGCTTGTCTGCGCAACTAAAGATTGCATCAGCCCACTAAAGCCTGGGCAGGTCCTCTGGTCTGAGGCAAGGCAACTCTCATCATGTGTATATAGTAGCAGGTTTAAATTATAATATATGGGCCGTGGTCAAAATAATTGACCTAAATAGGGAACAGGGTGCCATTTGTGATGCACTTTGTCCATCTGTCCAGGTTTCTGTGTGTAATATTTACAGTTGAAATCGGATGTTTACATACTTCTTAGCCAAATACATTTGAACTCAGTTTTTCACAATTCCTGACGTTTAATCCCAGCAAAGATTCCCTGTCTTAGGTCAGTTAGGATCACCACTTTATTGTAAGAATGTGAAATGTCAGAATAATAGTAAAGAGAATGATTTGTTTCAGTGTTTATTTCTTTCATCACATTCCCAGTGGGTCAGAAGTTTACATACACTCAATGAGTATTTGGTAGCATTACCTTTAAATTGTTTAACTTGGGTCAAACGGTTCGGGTAGCCTTCCACAAGCTTCCCACAATAAGTTGGGGTATTTTGGCCCATTCCTCTTGACAGAGCTGGTGAAACTGAAAGCTCGAACCACTGCTTTTAATCAGGGCAAGGTGACCGGAAACATGACCGAATACAAACAGTGTAGCTATTCCCTCCGCAAGGCAATCAAACAAGCTAAGCGTCAGTATAGAGACAAAGTAGAATCTCAATTCAACTGCTCAGACACAAGAGGTATGTGGCAGGGTCTACAGTCAATCACGGATTACAAAAAGAAAACCAGCCCCGTCACCGACCAGGATGTCTTGCTCCCAGGCAGACTAAATAACTTTTTTGCCCGCTTTGAGGACAATACAGTGCCACTGACACGGCCTGCAACGAAAACATGCGGACTCTCCTTCACTGCAGCCGAGGTGAGTAAAACATTTAAACGTGTTAACCCTCGCAAGGCTGCAGGCCCAGACGGCATCCCCAGCCACGCCCTCAGAGCATGCGCAGACCAGCTGGCTGGTGTGTTTACGGACATATTCAATCAATCCCTATCCCAGTCTGCTGTTCCCACATGCTTCAAGAGGGCCACCATTGTTCCTGTTCCCAAGAAAGCTAAGGTAACTGAGCTAAATGACTACCGCCCCGTAGCACTCACTTCCGTCATCATGAAGTGCTTTGAGAGACTAGTCAAGGTCCATATCACCTCCACCCTACCTGACAACCTAGACCCACTCCAATTTGCTTACCGCCCAAATAGGTCCACAGACGATGCAATCTCAACCACACTACACACTGCCCTAACTCATCTGGACAAGAGGAATACCTATGTGAGAATGCTGTTCATCGACTACAGCTCGGCATTTAACACTATAGTACCCTCCAAGCTCGTCATCAAGCTCGAGACCCTGGGTCTCGACCCCGCCCTGTGCAACTGGGTACTGGACTTCCTGACGGGCCGCCCCCAGGTGGTGAGGGTAGGCAACAACATCTCCACCCCGCTGATCCTCAACACCTGGGCCCCACAAGGGTGCGTTCTGAGCCCTCTCCTGCACTCCCTGTTCACCCACGACTGCGTGGCCACGCACGCCCCCAACTCAATCATCAAATTTGCGGACGACACAACAGTGGTGGGTTTGATTACCAACAACGACGAGACGGCCGACAGGGAGGTGGTGAGGGCCCTCGGAGTGTGGTGTCAGGAAAATAACCTCACACTCAACGTCAACAAAACTAAGGAGATGATTGTGGACTTCAGGAAACAGCAGAGGGAACACCCCCCTATCCACATCGATGGAACAGTAGTGGAGAGGGTAGTAAGTTTTAAGTTCCTCGGCATACACATCACAGACAAACTGAATTGGTCCACCCACACAGACAGCATCGTGAAGAAGGCGCAGCAGCGCCTCTTCAACCTCAGGAGGCTGAAGAAATTTGGCTTGTCACCAAAAGCACTCACAAACTTCTACAGATGCACAATCGAGAGCATCCTGGCGGGCTGTATCACCGCCTGGTACGGCAACTGCTCCGCCCACAACCATAAGGCTCTCCAGAGGGTAGTGAGGTCTGCACAACGCATTACCGGGGGCAAACTACCTGCCCTCCAGGACACCTACACCACCCGATGTTACAGGAAGGCCATAAAGATCATCAAGGACAACAACCACCCGAGCCACTGCCTGTTCACCCCGCTATCATCCAGAAGGCGAGGTCAGTACAGGTGCATAAAAGCTGGGACCGAGAGACTGAAAAACAGCTTCTATCTCAAGGCCATCAGACTGTTAAACAGCCACCACTAACATTGAGTGGCTGCTGCCAACACACTGACTCAACTCCAGCCACTTTAATATTGGGAATTGATGGGAAATGATGTAAAATATATCACTAGCCACTTTAAACAATGCTACCTAATATAATGTTTACATACCCTACATTATTCATCTCATATGTATATACTGTACTCTATATCATCTACTGCATCTTTATGTAATACATGTATCACTAGCCACTTTAACTATGCCACTTTGTTTACATACTCATCTCATATGTATATACTGTACTCGATACCATCTACTGTATCTTGCCTATGCCGCTCTGTACCATCACTCATTCATATATCTTTATGTACATATTCTTTATCCCCCTACACTTGTGTGTATAAGACAGTAGTTTTGGAATTGTTAGTTAGATTACTTGTTGGTTATTACTGCATTGTCGGAACTAGAAGCACAAGCATTTCTCTACACTCACATTAACATCTGCTAACCATGTGTATGTGACAAATAAAATTTGATTTGATTTGAAGTTTGTAGGCCTCCTTGCTCGCACACTCTTTTTCAGTTCTGCCCACAAATTTTCTATAGGATTGAGGTCAGGGCTTTGTAATGGCCACTCCAACACATTGACATTGTTGTCCTTTAGCCATTTTGCCACAACTTTGGAAGTATACTTGGGGTCATTGTCCATTTGGAAGACCCATTTGCGACCAAGTTTTAACTTCCTGACTGATGTCTTGAGATGTTGCTTCATTATATCCACATAATTTTTCAGCATCATGATGCCATCTATTTTGTGAAGTGCACCAGTCCCTCCTGCAGCAAAGCACCCCCACAACATGATGCTGTCACCCCCGTGCTTCACGGTTTGGATTGTGTTCTTCGGCTTGCAAGCCTCCCCCTTTTTCTTTCAAACATAACGGTCGTTATGGGCAAACAGTTATATTTTTGTTTCATCAGACCAGAGGACATTTCTCCAAAAAGTATGATCTTTGTCCCCATGTGCAGTTGCAAACCGTAGTCTGTTTTTTTATGGTGGTTTTGGAGCACTGGCTTCTTCATTGCTGAGCGACCTTTCAGGTTATATCGATATAGGACTCGTTTTACTGTGGATATAGATACTTTGTACCTGTTTCTTCCAGCATCTTCACAAGGTCCTTTGATGTTGTTCTGGGATTGATTTGCACTTTTCGACACCAAACTATGTTCATCTCTAGGAGACAGAATGCGTCTTCTTCCTGAGCGGTATGACGGCTGCGTGGTCCCATGGTGTTTATACTTGCGTACTCTTGTTTGTACAGATGAACGTGGTACGTTCAGGCATTTGGATATTCCTCCTAAGGATGAACCAGACATGTGGAGGTCTACAATCTTTTTTCTGAGGTTGTGGCTGATTTCTTTTGATTTTCCCATGATGTCAAGCATAGAAGCACTGAGTTTGAAGGTAGTCCTTGAAATACATCCACAGGTACACCTCCAATTGACTCAAATGATGTCAATTAGCCTATCAGAAGCTTCTAACGCCATGGCATCATTTTCTGAAATTTTCTGTTTAAAGGCACAGTCAACTTAGTGTATGTAAACTTCTGACCCACTGGAATTGTGATGCAATCTGAAAAAATCTGTCTGTAAACAATTTTTGGGAAAAATGCTTGTGTCCTATCCGACTTGCCAAAACTGTAGTTTAACAAGGACTTTGTGGAGTGGTTGAAAAACGAGTTCTAATGACTCCAACCTAAGTGTATGTAAACTTCCGACTTCAACTGTATATTGGTCTGTGTAGGTGAGCCTACAGTGAGTCTGAACGGGTCTCCAGGAAAAGCTCCAGTTCAGTCAGACAGCCGAGCCCATTCAGGTACCAGTCACCTGGCTACCTCCACCTCTGAGCCCGTCCAGACCCAGCAGCCCTGCTCCCTCAAGGGTTCCCTCTCCTCAGACAACATTTACGCTGGAGCTGGACTACACGGAGAGGGGACAGGTCCACAGACTCCACCAAGCCAAGGTGACCCACAAACTACATGTCCCAGCATGCAAAAGGAGACACTTTCAGAGTTTCCAAATTCCGGTAACTTTCCAAACAAATTGCTAGGTTTTCCAGAAATCCTGGGTTGAGGATATCAGATTTCCTGCTTATTCCCTCCTAATTCTGTGAATATTCCAACTTGGATATCTGGAAAACCTGAGAATTTGGGGAATGTAATTGGAATTTTGCAACACTAACTGTCTGTTTTATTAATTTATTACATTTGTTTCACCCAAATGACAAGCAACAGATACAGATCAATATTGTGGCTCATACTCATGTTTAGAGGAACTGCTGCAATAGGATGCCTTAGAAAATATGTCTACATCTGTAGCCTTTAACATATGGTTCTGACATAGGTTGCTGTTCAAACTCATTTCTCAAGCGGGTTCTGGTCAGAGCTGTGTGCTCTTCTTACCCTGATGTTCTGTGTCTCCTCTCCTCCTCTCCTCTCCTCCTCCTCTCCACAGGCTGGCCTGCTTACCCTCCACCACCTGAGAGAGTGACCTATAAAACCAGTAGCAAACCACGCGCTAGATTCCTCAGTGGGCCTGTGTCTCTGTCTATCTGTTTGTATCTCCTCCTCTCCTCCATTGCTCCACCACTCCCCACTCACTCTGCTTCTTGTCTTCCTCCACTGCTCTCCTTCCTCCCCTCCATTGCTCCACCACTCCCCACTCACTCTGCTTCTTGTCCTCCTCCACTGCTCTCCTTCCTCCCCTCCATTGCTCCACCACTCCCCACTCACTCTGCTTCTTGTCCTCCTCCACTGCTCTCCTTCCTCTCCTCCATTCTCCTCTTTTCATGTCTTCCTCTTCTTCTCGCCTCTCCTCCTCTTTACCCAGTGAGCCGAATTACTTTGAAAAGATGTAAAGATGATGTTGAGATTACGTTCATTTTCTGTTCTGAACAAAAGTTGAAAAGACGTATTTTCCCGGATGTTGAAAATACATTTATCCAGACATAAAAAATACATATTTTTGGTGTTATTGTTTCTATGGTCATATTTCAACCCTACAGAATTGAACGTATAATTCTTTGGTCATTAACATTGAAATATATCAGATTACAGGAAAATGGAGCAAAATGAAGATTGTAGTATGGAATATTTATTATTACTCCCATCTGTCACCTTTTCAAAAGCTTCAGAACTGGAAGTGATCATGTTTTCTGACAACCAACAGAAAGAACACTTCAACCACAACAACATTATCAGTAGCCATTACAGTTACTCTTTACTTGCTATGACTGTGATATGTTTATCTACCTTAGTTGAATACACTGACTATAAGTTGCTCTGGATAAGAGTGTCTGCTCAATGAACTAAATGTAAAAATGAACACACAACTGGGCATTATTCAAATGAGCTCTGGTCGTTCCGGACTCTAATGTGCAGTCCAAACTTGTGAAACATATGTCTATGATTGGTTCAGATGTAGTACGGTATGGACTAAAAATCAACGTCTATGGATGTTGAAATCAAGACTGGTTCTGGGCCGGATCAAAAAAACGACTTCTGTGGACGTTGAAGTACTGACCATTTTTAAACTATGTCCGGATATCTTCATCCTGCAGCTCTTTTATTTTTTTCTCCCCCTCTTTTTCCTTCCTCCATCCCATCCTCTCCCCTGTGTCTCTCTGATTCTCTGAACTACAGTGAAATGTCTCTCTCTGTCTGTTGTGCTTGGCTGATGAGTAGTGGATGCAGTAGTAATAGTAGTAACGCACTGCAGCAGTACTGTGTACTCGGCTCACTCTCTGCTCCTGTCTGTGTAACTCTGCCTCTCTGCCACTGCAGTCCTGCCTAGTGGACCCTGTCTGCATGGCTACACACAGCGCTGTTATTTTGCGCCCTGTTGGTTACGAGCTCTCTCTCTCTCTCTCAGACCTCTCTCTCTCTCTCTTTCTCTCTCAGATCTCTCTCTCCCTCTCTCTCTCTCTCAGATCTCTCTCTCTCTCAGACCTCTCTCTCAGACCTCTCTCTCTCAGATCTCTGTCTCTCTCTCTCAGACCTCTCTCTCTCTCTCTTTCTCTCTCTCAGATCTCTCTCTCTCTCTCAGACCTCTCTCTCTCAGATCTCTCTCTCAGACCTCTCTCTCAGACCTCTCTCTCTCTCAGACCTCTCTCTCTCTCTCTGACCTCTCTCTCAGAACTCTCTCTCTCTCAGAACTCTCTCTCTCTCAGACCTCTCTCTCTCAGACCTCTCTCTCTCTCAGATCTCTCTCTCTCTCTCTCTCTCTCTCAGACCTCTCTCTCAGATCTCTCTCTCTCTCTCAGACCTCTCTCTCAGATCTCTCTCTCAGATCTCTCTCAGACCTCTCAGACCTCTCTCTCAGACCTCTCTCTCTCTCAGACCTCTCTCTCTCTCAGACCTCTCTCTCTCTCAGACCTCTCTCTCTCTCAGACCTCTCTCTCTCTCAGACCTCTCTCTCAGAACTCTCTCTCTCTCAGACCTCTCTCTCAGACCTCTCTCTCTCTCTCAGAACTCTCTCTCTCTCAGACCTCTCTCTCTCTCAGACCTCTCTCTCTCTCAGACCTCTCTCTCTCTCAGACCTCTCACAGTTCTGTGGCTCACTTCTAGAGGGACTGCATGATTGGCCTGTCCATCTGTATTCAGATAGTTGTCTGAACCGTGCTTTCCCACGGTGTTATGTGTGTGATGATGCTGCATCTGGCGTTTGAGCAGATCTTTGTAGCAGTGTGACTGTTTTTTAGACGTACGTCTATGTGTGTTTATGTTTTCCGTGTTGCTTGGAGTCCTCACTCTGTTTATCTCCTAGGGTCAACTCTGAAACGTCTCTGCCTTGGTAAAGAGCGTGGTAGGGGTAAGTATAATTTGCAGAAAAGACATTAGCCATTTGGAGAATCCCAAACTATTTATTGTATTTATCTATTCATGAATTCATTGATTTTATTATTGTATCTACTCATGTACCTTGTTTTCTTTCCCCAAAAGCTCCTCTCATGAGTAAGAGTAGAAGTACATGTCATTAGATTAGAATGCATTTTATAAACAAGAGGGGCCTTCTAGTGTTCATTTGAACTACATTTACTTAGATAACACGTTTCAGCAACAGAGCTAGTTGGGACCAGAGTATGTCAGCGGAGTTCAGGGGTCGGAAATCCCACTCGTTCCTCACGCTCCACGTCCTTTCCAACCACTTCCAACCGGTTTGTTAAAAAAACACTCCTTCTTCACAGGAAAATAACAAACAGTTGTTCCAAATTCACCCCATTCATTAAAATCACCATTGAACCAACAACCATCTATTTCTGTCACTACCCGGACCATTTGGTTTTGAAGTACTGAAACCAAACCATATGATTTGAATTGAAAATTATTTTAATAAACAACATGAAGAGGTGACTGTAAGAAGCGCTAATCATTTGAATTAGGCTACATGTTGTATTAAACGGCATATACACACTCTAAATAGGTCAGGAGTCAGACAAGTATTGTATTATTTAGGCTATATTATTAGCCATTTATTTCAATTATTTCAAGCCCATACCCTACAAAGAAATACATTGTGAAGCATTTGCAAGTGCAACACACTAGGCTTGGCAGGAACATTATAGCGCTCAGTGTTTAAACGACATTTTGTTGTATTAAATAATTTTAGTCAATTAATTTCCCATATAGGCTTACTTAGAATGAGATACAAATGAAACTAAAAATGCCTTATTAGGCTCGGTCTACAGTGCCTTTGAATTCATTTTTAGAAACATGAATCCAGAGTCTAGCTTCAGGCTCATGCGATGGTGCCTGGAGAGCAGGCCAGCAGCGGAGAATATCCCTCTCAGGCTACTCTTGCTAGGCAGGGATGCAGAGTTTTTATTTTTCTATAGGTAGGTCTAAAGGTTTTTAGGCTTAAATAACCCTATTAAAACAGAAAGCTCCTTAAGTACACCATCATACTTTTGGGATCAGTGTCTTTTCAGATTCCACAATGATTATTTAGCTGTGGACACTACATCACTGCATTCCCTCTCTTGCTCTTGGTTTCTTTATGAAAATATTCAGCCAACTCCATGACAGTAGCTAAAGCAAGGGGCAGTAGCAGCACACAAGTAGCCTACAAATACATGCTGGGCCGGGCATTTCCTGAGCTCCTGAAGTGAGTGGTACTGGAGCGAAATTGGAGCAGGTGAGAAGGCCGAGGCTCCAGCCTTTGGGAATCTCGCTCCGCACTCCAGTCAAATTGGGCACTCCTCGCTCTGCTCCAGCTCCGCTCCGCTCACATACTCTGTTTGGAACTTGAGGCAGGGTCTGAACAGTATGTCCATCTCCCAGGGACTGGATCAGGCTCAGGTGCATCCAACCAGCCGTCCCAGCAACAGACAGCCAGCTCCACCCCTCCTCCCCACCAGCCAATAGCAGGGTTGGCCCAAGTCCAGGCCAACAACAGCAACAACAAGACAGGCACCTTCACTGGCACTTACCCTGGCACCTACATAGGCTCCTATGCAGGGTCCTTCACAGACGACCTCCACAGACTGGTGGATGACTGGGCCATGGAGGCTCTGGCTGTCTCCTGGCGGCCGCGGCCCAGTTCCCTCAGCCTCAGTGGGCAGCCGCGTTGGAACGACGACCCCATGGGGCCCAGAACCAGAGCCAGACTGGCCAGCGCTCCAGATGTGAGTAGTTGTTGGATACGGTATGTATCTGTGTTTAACTGTTTATGTACTATGCATTATTTATTAGTAGGGGTGTAGCTAAATGGGTCAACTAGTGTTTGTTTTCTTTAAAATTATATATTGATTTTTCTGCACTTGATTGATCATTTCTGGCACAATAGAACCAGGGTGGGAAATTTACTTATTGGTCCACCAGCCACTGTGGTAGGTAGATCAAAAAAATCTACCAGCCAATCAGATCTTTCAAAAGCCAAAATATTTTCCTTTACTTACACCCCAAAAAAGTTTCCTTTTCTTACGCAAAAAAATCACTAATAACTGATTATTTATTTGACCAAGAAATATATAACTAGTAATGAGTAATGTGGTATATTGCTCAATTTAATGAAATGTGTGTGATCTGAATATTTTATCAGTATGTTAAAATGAATAATTTAGATAAAATAGTAAAAACAGTTAACAGTTCTGAGTATTAAGCATCAACAAAGTGCCTTCCCTACCACACAATGCTGAGTCATGCAGTTTATTTTATTGATTATTATAAACTGGGTGGTTCGAGCCCTGAATTCTGATTGGCTGGCAGCATTGGTATTTCAGACTGTATACCACAAGTACGTTGGTAACCAGTTTATAATAGCAATAAGGCACTTCAGGTGTTTGTGGTAAATGGCCAATATACCACACCCCCTCGGTCCATATTGTGTAATTATAGTCCAGGGCTCTAAACTGACATTTGTTACACAGGGTACATAAATTGAAATTTAGAAGCACACAAATAGGTGGAGGAGCACAATATAATCATTTGGGTGTTTTAGTGATAAGAATTAATAAGAGTTTATGAATAAAAGTTCTTTTGAGTCTTCAATACTCAGTTAAGCACAATGTACCCCCAAATATTTGAGTCATTAGGGGTGTGTTCATAAATTCACTGTGGAGTGCCAGAGTGTGCTCTGGGCATTCGTAAATTCAGAGTTTGGTCAGATTGTCCCTTTAGTAAATAATGTGTTTCGTAGGGCCGGTCTTTGCTGTTCTGCCGCCATAGGCAAGCCAAAAAATATTGCCCCTCCCTCCACAGAACTAGTATAGTCCCAGTAAGCAAAATTATGTTGAAGATACATTTAAAATATGTATTTTCCAGACGTTGAAGTTAGGTTCAATTTAGGTTCTGAATGAAAGGTGAAAATGTATTTTCCAGATGTTGAAATCATGCACATTTGTGGTTCTGAATTAAAATTGAAAATATGTAATTTATAGATGTCTATGTTTGGGTCAAATCAAGGCTGGTCCAGACCAGACAAAATCTAGACCAAACATAGACGTCTGTGATTGGTTCAGATTTGGTCCGGACCAGAAACCAATGTCCGTGGATGTGGAAATCAAGGCCTGTCTGGATCTGCACCAAAAAAAGACCAAAAGTCCAAAAGCGTCTGCGTCAGTCCGTGCTTACTGAGGTGTAGCCTACAGTGCTGCTTGAAATTGAATTTTATGAGTGCCCATCTATGTGGTAAGCTTACCATTTGTACAACACCAAAACTCTACTTCCGGACAGGACCAAAAAAAGATGTCCAAAAGACGTCAGCTCATGCTTACTGGGGTGTAGCCTAACATGCCATTGCATTGACTTAGTTAGTCTTGATTCCTGTGACTAAATAGTTTGGCTATTTAAGCTCTGAATATCAGCTATCTACCTTGATCAGCAGTTATCGCGAGCCTATTTGCAATGTGTTTACACAGCGGGAAATGCAGAAGTATTTTCTTTTTAAATATGATCAGCTTGTCAAAAAATGTATGGATACAAACTTGAAACCACTGATCATGACAATGCAACTCCTGGACAACAGTTGTGATTGTCCATTCCATATTGTCCATTTTACTTTGACTTGTCCTGTTTTTAGGACATGTTCTTTGTTGACATGACAGCATATTTTCTATTTGATTGAGCGCCATTCATGTTAGGCTGTTTGGTTGGAGAAACCTTCATGATGTAAAAAGTGTCCTTCTCATTACATTGTAATATATTTTATCTCCAGCCTGAAGGCTACAGAAAAGGCCACATAGTCTTTCTACCATATCCTATATCTTCTACATGTTTTACGTTCGATTATTTTTGACCCGAACTTTGGTGGAGCGCTGCAGAGATGCTTCTCTCCAACAGCACCCTGGGAATGGACAAGTCAAATATTTTGCGCCCCTGCCTTTGACAAAGTGGGCACTACTTTACAAAGGGTGTAGTCAGCGCTCACCTAAAGAGCCCATATTCAAATCAAATCAACATTTATTGGTCACACACATGTTTAGCAGATTTTATTGAGGGTGTTGTGAAATGCCACTGGTTTGTGCGAAATTGTCATTGTTTTTGGGCAGAATTATGTGAGGTTTTATGTGTTGTTGTTGGAGGTGTGCCTTGGTCACTTTAGCTCAGAAAATGCCACCTTCCTCAATCTACCACTATGGGCGGCTACCTAATCCTGCCTAATGAGTGGGCCGGCCGTGGCGTTTCGCTCTCGCGATCAGAGCGCACACTGGACACTCTGGCCGAGGAGGAGTAGTGTTGTCATGTCTTGTTATGTCTGTTCCTGTCCTTTCTCTTCACTCTGTCTCTCTCTGCTGGTCTTTTTAGGTTACCTTCTCTGTCTCTCTTTCTTCAGCTGTTCTACATCTCCCCTAACTAGCTCATTCACTCTTTCCCACCTGTTCTCTCTTCCCCCTCTGATTAGGTCTCTATTTCTCTCTCTGTTCCTGCTACTTTCAGTGTCTGATTCTTATTTGTGTTTTTGATGCCAGAAGCAAGCTGTCGTCGCGTTTGCTTCCACCTTGTCCTATCCTGTCGGAGTCTGCCTGGCAGGTGCTTCCTGCATTATACTAACGTTCTTTTTGTTCCATTGACTACGTTGGAGGAGGATTTATGCCATTCCTGTTTTTTCATTAAAGAACTCTGTTTTCTGTTAAAACCGCTTTTGGGTCTTCACTCAAGTACATAACAGAAGAATCAGACCAAGAATGGACCCAGCGGCTCCGGACCCTTTCACTCCGCCGTACCAGGGAGCGATGCTAGGCAGACACGAGGAGGAATTGTCTGCTGCTCGACATGCCGTTGAGACCCTGGCCGTCCAAGTCTCCGACCTCACAAGACAGGTTCACCAACTCCACCTCGATCCACCGCCCACTTCCAGGGTTTCCCGGTCTCCGGAGCCCAGGATCAACAACCCGCCGTGTTACTCTGGGAGCCCACTGAGTGCCGCTCATTCCTCACTCAGTGTGATGTGGTGTTCTCTCTCCAGCCCAACACTTACTTCCAGGAGCGCAGCCCGCACGCCTACGTCATTTCTCTGGACGGGCGCGTGAGTGGGGCACGGCAATCTGGGTGGCGAGGGCTGAGTGTATTAACCAGTATCAGGACTTTAAGGAGGAGATGATACGGGTTTTTGACCGTTCTGTTTTTGGGGAGGAGGCTTCCAGGGCCCTGTCTTCCCTATGTCAGGGGAATCGATCCATAACGGATTATTCGATTGAGTTTCGCACTCGCTGCCTCAAGTGACTGGAACAGCCGGCTTTGCTCAAGCTAACTGGAGGGTCTCCCGTCGAGGTTAAGGATGAGATCCTCTCCCGGGAGGTTCCTTCCAGTCTGGACTCCTTAATAACTCTCGCTATTCGCATAGAGCGACGGTTTGATCTTCGTCGCCGAGCTCGTGGAAAGGAGCTCGCGTTCTCCGTTGCTCCCCTCTCCACATCACTGCCACCTGCCGCATCACTGCCACCCCCCTCCGCCGGCTCGGATGCTGAGCCTATGCAGCTGGGGGGTATCCGCATCTCGGCCAAGGAGAAGGAACGGAGAATCGCCAATCGCCTCTGTCTCTACTGCGGCTCCGCTGGTCATTTTGTCACCTCATGTCCAGTAAAAGCCAGAGCTCATCAGTAAGAGGAGGGCTACTGGTGAGCGCAACTACTCAGGCCTCTCCTTCTGGATCACGCACTACCTTTCCGGTCCATCTCCGCTGGCCCGGTTCATCTGCTTCCTGCAGTGCCTTGATAGACTCTGGGGCGGAGGGCTGTTTTATGGACGAGACCTGGGCTCGGGAACATGACATTCCTCTCAGACAGTTAGGGAGCCCACGGCCTTGTTCGCTTTAGATGGTAGTTCTCTCCCCAAGATTCAGCGTGAGACGCTGCCTTTAACCCTCACTGTCTCTGGTAATCATAGCGAAACCATTTCTTTTTTAATTTTTCGTTCACCTTTTACACCTGTTGTTTTGGGTCATCCCTGGCTAGTGCGCCATAACCCTTCTATTAATTGGTCTAGTAATACTATCCTATCCTGGAATGTTTCTTGTCATGTGACCTGTTTAATGTCTGCTATCCCTCCTGTTTCCTCTGTCTCTTCTTCACAGGAGGAGCCTGGCGATTTGACAGGGGTGCCGGAGGAGTATCACGATCTGCGCACGGTGTTCAGTCGTTCCAAGGCCACTTCTCTCCCTCCACACCGGTCGTATGACTGTAGTATTGATCTCCTTCCGGGAACTACTCCCCCCGGGGTAGATTATACTCTCTGTCGGCTCCCGAACGTAAGGCTCTCGAGGATTATTTGTCGGTTTCGCTCGACGCCGGTACCATAGTCTCCTCCTCCTCTCCCGCCGGAGCGGGGTTTTTTTTTGTTCAGAAGAAGGACGGGTCCCTGCGCCCATGCGTGGATTATCGAGGGCTGAATGACATAACGGTTAAGAATCGTTATCCGCTTCCTCTTATGTCTTCAGCCTTCGAGATCCTGCAGGGAGCCAGGTTTTTCACCAAATTGGACCTTCGTAACGCCTACCATCTCGTGCGCATCAGGGAGGGGGACGAGTGGAAGACGGCGTTTCACACTCCGTAGGGCACTTTGAATACCGGGTTCTTCCTTTCGGCCTCGTTAACGCTCCAGCTGTCTTTCAGGCACTAGTTAACGACGTCCTGAGAGACATGCTGAACATTTTTGTTTTCGTTTATCGATATCCTGATTTTTTCACCGTCTCTCTCGATTCATGTTCAGCACGTGCGACGCGTCCTCCAGCGCCTTTTGGAGAACTGTCTTTATGTGAAGGCTGAGAAGTGCACTTTTCATGCCGCCTCTGTCCCTTTTCTCGGTTCCGTTATTTCCGCTGAGGGCATTAAGATGGATCCCGCTAAGGTCCAGGCTGTCATTGATTGGCCCGTTCCTAAGTCACGCGTCGAGCTGCAGCGCTTTCTGGGCTTCGCTAATTTCTATCGCGTTTCATCCGTAGGTCAGGTGGCAGCTCCCCTCACAGCCCTTACTTCTGTTAAGACGTGCTTTAATGGTCCGTTTCCGCCCAGGGAGCTTTTGATCTTCTTAAGAATCGTTTTACATCCGCACCTATTCTTGTTACACCTGACATCTCTAGTCAGTTTGTTGTTGAGGTTGACGCGTCAGAGGTGGGCGTGGGAGCCATTCTTTCTCAGCGCTGACGGCAAGGTCCATCCTTGCGCGTTTTTCTCTCATCGCTTATCGCCGTCAGAACGTAACTATGATGTTGGTAATCGCAACTGCTCGCCATCCGCTTAGCCCTAGGCGAATGGCGACAGTGGTTGGAGGGGGCGACCGTTCCTTTTGTCGTTTGGACTGACCATAGGAACCTTGAGTACATCCGTTCAGCCAAACGACTTAATGCGCGTCAGGCTCGTTGGGCTCTGTTTTTCGCTCGTTTCGAGTTTGTTATTTCTTATCGTCCGGGCTCAAAAGACACCAAGCCTGATGCTTTATCTCGTCTCTTAAGTTCTTCTGAGGTCTCCACCGACCCCGAGGGGATTCTCCCTGAAGGGCGTGTTGTCGGGTTGACTGTCTGGGGAATTGAGAGGCAGGTAAAGCAAGCACTCGCTCACACTCCGTCGCCGCGAGCTTGTCCTAGGAACCTTCTGTTCGTTCCCGTTCCTACTCGTCCGGCCGTTCTTCAGTGGGCCCACTCTGCCAAGTTAGCCGGCCACCCCGGCGTTCGGGGTACGCTCGCTCCATTCGCCAGCGTTTCTGGTGGCCCACTGAACGTGACGCTCGATTTGTCGCCGCTTGTTCGGTCTGCGCGCAGACTAAATCTGGGAACTCTCCTCCTGCCGGCCGTCTCAGACCGCTTCCCATTCCCTCTCGACCGTGGTCTCACATCGCTTTAGATTTCATCACCGGACTGCCTTCATCAGCGGGGAAGACAGTTATTCTTACGGTTGTCGATAGATTCTCTAAGGCGGCTCATTTCATTCCTCTCGCTAAGCTCCCTTCTGCTAAGGAGACGGCTCAGATCATTATCGAGAATGTTTTCCGAATTCATGGCCTTCCGTCTGACGTCGTTTCCGACAGAGGCCCGCAGTTCACGTCTCAATTTTGGAGGGAGTTTTGCCGTTTGATTGGGGCTTCCGTCAGTCTCTCGTCCGGCTTTCATCCCCAGTCTAACGGCCAAGCCGAACGGGCCAATCAGACTGTTGGTCGCATTTTTACGCAGTCTTTCTTTCGTAACCCTGCGTCTTGGTCAGAACAGCTCCCCTGGGCAGAGTACGCCCACAACTCGCTTCCCTCGTCTGCTACCGGTCTATCTCCTTTTCAGAGTAGCCTCGGGTACCAGCCTCCGCTGTTCTCATCTCAGCTCGCCGAGTCCAGCGTCCCCTCCGCTCAGGCTTTTGTCCAGCGTTGCGAGCGCACCTGGAAGGGGGTCAGGTCGGCACTTTGCCGTAATAGGGCGCAGACTGTGAGGGCCGCTAATAAGCGTAGGACCAAGAGTCCTAGATATTGTTGCGGTCAGAGAGTATGGCTTCCACTCAGAACCTTCCCTTAAGACAGCTTCTCGCAAGTTGGCCCCGCGGTTCATTGGTCCGTTCCGTATTTCTCAGGTCATTAATCCTGTCGCAGTGCGACTTCTTCTCCCGCGCTATCTTCGTCGCGTTCACCCGGTCTTCCATGTCTCCTGTGTTAAGCCCGTTCTTCGCGCCCCCGCTCGTCCCCCATCCTTGTCGAGGGCGCACCCATCTACAGGGTCCGTAAGATTTTGGACATGCGCCCTCCATCAGTACCTAGTGGATTGGGAGGGGTACGGTCCTGAGGAGAGGAGTTGGGTTCCCTCTCGGGACGTGCTGGACCGTTCGCTGATCGATGATTTCCTCCGTTGCCGCCAGGTTTCCTCCTCGAGTGCGCCAGGAGGCGCTCGGTGAGTGGGGGGTACTGTCATGTCTTGTTATGTCTGTTCCTGTCCTTTCTCTTCACTCTGTCTCTCTCTCTGCTGGTCTTTTTAGGTTACCTTCTCTGTCTCTCTTTCTTCAGCTGTTCTACATCTCCCCTAACTAGCTCATTCACTCTTTCCCACCTGTTCTCTCTTCCCCCTCTGATTAGGTCTCTATTTCTCTCTCTGTTCCTGCTACTTTCAGTGTCTGATTCTTATTTGTGTTTTTGATGCCAGAAGCAAGCTGTCGTCGCGTTTGCTTCCACCTTGTCCTATCCTGTCGGAGTCTGCCTGGCAGGTGCTTCCTGCATTATACTAACGTTCTTTTTGTTCCATTGACTACGTTGGAGGAGGATTTATGCCATTCCTGTTTTTCATTAAAGAACTCTGTTTTCTGTTAAAACCGCTTTTGGGTCTTCACTCAAGTACATAACAAGTGTTGATCTGAGTGTTCTGACCTCACAACATGAGTCAAGCACCCAAGCTAACTGGCTAAAGTTGGCTAGCTTGCTAGCTACTTCTAGACACAAATAAGAGAACACCTCACTCTGACCATTTTACTCACCCCAGCAGAGCTGGTTAGACTGTTTTCATGTTATCTAGAGCGTTGGTGACTGTAACTGTGCTGCTGGCAACAATTACATTTTTTTTGCTGTTTACTGACAGCGGTGTTGCTCATCAACGGGTGTTGCTCGTTTGTATATTCATCAGTTATTCTGCACTCTGGCACACTCAGAAGGGAGTGCTCTGAAATCGGAGTAGATAGTGTGAATTTACGAACGCACTCAGTGAGACAAAACAAATTGTTATCTGCCCCTTTAAAAACTTCTTATGGCGGCAATCCCGTTAACGGGATAATTTTCATCAACAACCGCTGAATTGCATAGCGCCACATTCAAATAATATTACTAAAAATATTTATATTCATGAAATCACAAGTGAGATATAGCAAAACACAGCTTAGCCTTTTGTTAATCCACCTGTCGTTTCAGATTTTGAAAATATGCTTCACAGCGAAAGCAATCCAAGCTTTTGTGTACATTTATCGATCGCTCCACAAAACATTATGAACACCTAGCATCAAGTAGCTTGGTCACGAAAATCAGAAAAGCAATCAAATGAATCGTTTACCTTTGATGATCTTTGGATGTTTTCACTCATGAGACTCCCAGTTACACAATAAATGTTCCTTTTGTTCCATAAAAATTATTTTTATATCCAAAATACCTCCGTTTGTTTGGCGCGTTATGTTCAGAAATCCATAGGAAAGAGCGGTCACGACAATGCAGACAAATTCCAAATAGTATCCGTAATATCCACAGAAACATGCCAAACGTTTTTTTATAATCAATCCTCTGGTTGTTTTTAAAATATATAATCGATAATATATCAACCGCAACTGTCCTTTTCAGTAGGAGAGGGAAAGGCAATGGCTGCCCAAACTCTGTTGCGCATACAAAAGCTGCTGGCACACGGCCATACAATGACGCAATGTTATCTTTCTCGCTCATTTTTCAAAATAAAAGCCTGAAACTATGTCTGAAGACTGTTGACACCTTGAGGAAGCGATAGGAAAAGGAATCTGGTTGATATCCCTTTAAATGGAGCAAAGGCAAGCTATGGAACATGAAGTTTTCAAAATAGAAGCCACTTCCTGGTTTGATTTTCCTCAGGGTTTCGCCTGCATTATCAGTTCTGTTATACTCACAGACAATATTATGACAGTTTTGGAAATTTTAGAGTGTTTTCTATCCAATACTAATAACAACATGCATATATTAGCAACTGAGACTGAGGAGCAGGCCGTTTACTTTGGGCAACTTATTCATCCAAGCTACTCAATACTGCCCCCCAGCTATAAGAAGTTAAGGGGTCGGGCTGTTACCGTAGTAATAGCCACTCGATGTCTGTCAGAGAAGAGAATCTCTGTCTAGTCCCAGTCAGGGTTGCAGTTTTTGCGGGTTTGCAGTCAAATTGGGTTACATTGACAAAAACATGTATTGGTTGCGGGTGGTGCATTTTTAGGCTACTCCTAAATTGAACCGCTGCCACCATGGCATTTGTCTTTAAAAATATATATATTTCCTTATTGTTTATTAATCATAGCAGTCAAAACAAATTAAATTGACATCCATTGATAGAAAATGATCTGGAGAGATTAATAAGGGCAATTTATCTTTTCTCTCGATAATGTTATGGGAAAAGGGTTTATTGGATAAATGCTGCGGTAAAAACATGTTGGGATAGTTTTCAGGCCTTGTGGGCAAGTTTTCAGAGGTCATTGGGCTCTAAATTTTAGCTGGACCTGGCAACCCTGGTCCCATTTGGTATTATATAGAACATCCTGGCCCTGCCCGCCTGTGGGAAAAACATGTGGTTACCTAGGTTACCCCATTGACTCACAGCAGAAACTTGACTTTTTTTCGAAGACAATTTTCTTGTTTTCTGCTTGTTTTAGTCATTTACAAAACTACATTTAAGAAAAGTACAACATGTCTAAAGATTAATTTTCAACATTGCCTGCTCCCGAGAAATCTTACTACTTACTACTATGTTATATTGAAGAGCTTCCCCTGAATTTGTTCTTAAATGACTTGCCTAGTTAAGTAAAAGTAAATAAAATTTCCCTTTTCATGAAGGTGCTAGCAGCCACGTCAGTGCAAGCTAGCTAACGACCGGAACATTATGTTAGCCAAGAGCAACTTCAAACAAACTGACTATACAGCTACAAGTAGTGAGTGGACTTACAAATGAACTATACTAAACAAGTTATATGTCTTACCTGTGATGAAATGTTTTCAACACACATAGCTACTCTACCGGTCAAAAGTTTTAGAACACCTACTCATTCAAAGGATATTCTTTATTTGTACTATTTTCTACATTGTAGAATAAAAGTGAAGACATCAAAACTATGAAATAACACATATGGAATGATGTAGTACCAAATGATAAATTATTTCCCCCTAACCCTATCATCCCTCCCCTAATTGGAGTAAACTAATGGACAACAGTACTTATGCTTCTACTTCCAGCTTTAACATACTATACATTTTACGGACAGTATATTTTACATTAGTTATCTTTTGTTTGTTTTTAGTCCCATCCTTCAGCTACCCTCAACCCCTCCCATCTATCTCTGAAGACCATCCAGTTTTGATTTGAACTGTGCTGTGATGTTTCCCAAAATTTCTGAAACGTTCTATTCTCATAGTTTCAACAGATTCTAAATTAAAGATAAACATTTTTGCTAAGAGTATTATTATATTATTATATCAATTGACTATGACTTTTCAAATCACCCAGTAGGGCTATTTGCAGAGTTAGCTCCAAGCAAATGTTGCAAATGTTGCAATCTTATTGCTAGCAGCAGACAGTTGCAGAAAGCTCAAACCAATATTGAAAAACAACATAGCGTGTTAACAAAATACTGTAACTAGCCATGAACATGATGACAAAGTCACACTTTAGTAGCCTTTCGGGTCAATTTGACTTTTCATTGAAACAACTGTTGTCAAATGCTCTGTGTGACAACCTGCCAATATGGCTGGTGAAATAGGCATTCTTACCTGCCAATGCCAAAATTTCCCTGCATTTGACAGCTGGTGGGTGTTCATTCCCCACCCAGAATAGAAACAATGGACTAGTGCAAAACCTACCAGCTGGCACTCCAGACAGACCTAATCACAGGTTGAATTAATTTGAAAGAAAACGATTACTATTTGAAGCCAGGTCTGGAATAGTTAAGATGAAAGCCTGTGGTGACTGAAAGCTCACCTATATATCTTTCTCCTCAGACACCTGCCAGGACAGCCGCTGGCTTTGAAGGCCCCCAACTCTCCCTGTCATGGCCGATGATTGACAGCCAGGCCCAGGGGTCAGTGATGAGGACCAGCTCCCCGGGACAAGCAGGGTTCCATCCTAGCTATCTGGTGGCCCATCCAGCCCCAGACCTGTTTGGGGGGCTGCCACCTTCGCCCCTCTCACCCTTCTGTGTAAGCCAGTGGCCTGAGCTGCTGTCCTCCTTGGGTTCAGGGGTGTTTGCTTTCCCTATCATGCCCCCAGCCTGGGGCACCCCCACTTCCGCCCCTGCTCCACCCTACGAGCCCCCCGACCCCAAAACCAGGACCCTCTAATCCTCTAACCCCTGTAGCATCATGTCTTCCAACTATGTTACCAAAAAATAAGTCATATGTAGTTAGAGCTGTGGTCTACTCTACGCACAGTATGTAAACTGTATATATTTAACCAGCATGTATGTATATAGTAAGCATTTGTATATATAGCCCATATATGTTGTTATCAATGTGTGTGACATTATCAACCTCAATTTACATACCTCATATATGTACATAAGGGACATATGTATATTTTATCACCTGTGTGAATGTGTTGTACTGTATTTAAGGTGTGTAATACATTCATTATATTTGCTTAATCCATTCATTTGTTTGTGCATATAAGCTTTCTGTGTATTTAAAGGATCTATTCCTATATCATTCATTGCTACTATAAGTCTTTGTACATAAACTGTTTATGTTTGTGTGTTTATCACCCATATGTGTGTATGTGTACCCCTGTGTGTGTGTGTTTTTGGGAGACAGTGTGTGTCCAACATGTTATCCATATGTACAGTAGTGTCTGCAGGGCTCTATCCTAACCCAGACGAGAGCCATTCACCATCTTGCCGTCACTGTGAAGCCTCGTCTACCTGGTTACCAGCCTGGTCTCCCTGGTTACGAGCCTTGTTACCCAGGTCACCAGCTGTGTCACCCTGGTTAACAGCCTGGTCACACTGTTGGTTTCCCTGGTTACCAGCCGTGTCACCCTGGTTACCAGGACCGCCTTGCTTTATTACTCTGACATTTATGTTGTAATATACTTTCTTCATTTTCATTGAAACTCTTACAACGCTAGTGCTTGAAATAGTCCTAGGAAATGTGGAAGAACTTGAACTTAACCTTCAGGAGAAATATCCTGCAAGAGTGCCTTGAACAGTAGTTTCAGTTCATTCTGGAGACAAGCATGAGGCCATTTGAGATAAGTTAGGATAATGGGGTCATATTATGTGTGTGGTTTTTGTCTTTAAAGGTACTAGGTATATTTGTGTGAATGTTATACTTAGGGAAAAAAACAGGTTGGTTATATTCAGGTTGCCAATTTAGAATGTTGGGAGTATGACCAATGGTATTGGTTGTTTTGTGAATATTATAGTAACAGATGGGACATTATCTAATGTAGTACTGTAAGATTCACACAGTGCACTGAAGCTATGTGTTGGCCTTTTTGTCCAGAGGCTTCTACAAAATACGATTTTGCTTCACTGACCACGGCCTGCATGAACACACACTAAAGCTTGCACGGGATAAGTGCAAGTGTTCGGGGCATTCTCTGGGTGAGAGCTAGTGTTACTTGGCCGTCACAAAACAGTGGATATTTCGTACTGTACTGTACAGTATGAGTAGAACTGAAGGGTTTCTCAGTATGGACATTCCTACAGTATGCCTTATTGTAGGTTTGAATCATTCACCTGTGTGGTTTCAGTATTAAGTGGGTCATTCCACGAATAGTGCCTTTCATGGCCTTGTGACGTTGTGTGCGTGTGTACATTTTTATAAAACACGTCATTTAACCCTTAGTTCACATACTTCTCCGTTCTTACTGAGCTAAGCACTCAATTTAACAGTCGGTTCACATAAGTCCAATAGTAGCGTGTTTCCATGAAAGTAAATTCCCATTTTGGCATGTCCCATATCATGCTTGACAATTTCAACCCGCTTCACCACAAACATTCCCAAAGTGTTCACCATAGTTGTAAAGCCGTAGTTATTTTCTTGCTTTGACCAAGTACCAATGGGTCCCCCAGGTTTAAGGTCAGCCCTGTGACATGAACTGAACTCTCCTTTAAAAAGAAAAATGTAACATCTCGTAGTCAAAGCATAGTGTAAAAGCAGGTGAGCTGATGCCCCTCTTTTTGTCCATTTCCAGTGTTTTGTGGTGGAAAACTGAGCGATTCGATCATAACACGTCAACCTCGTTGCCCCTCGACAGATAGGCGACACATTTTTTTAACAAGTTTGGTTAATCTTGCATTGAATTGCGCCTCTCTGTTCCATACCCCCTAAGTTATGGCTTAATTAAGATGAAATTGTCAATCTTGTTACTTTAATTGGCACTTTTTACAGCCATTTGTTTTTCTGAGATGGGAAAACATGTTTTTATGTAGTTTAGCATTTACTCTTTATGACGGAAATAAACGTGTATTTGTATTATTACACTACCGACAATTCACTCTATTCGTGGAATGACACAAGTATGGGTTTCGTTCATGCACAGTACCGTATGACATATATGAATGTTAGACCTAAACAAGTTGACTCGTCTAAAGCCCATGTCGTAACCAACGGATAAAATGTGCATTTCATACGGTATCTGTGGAGGTTGTTGGTTAAAGAAAAGTCACAATGTTCAATAAGGAGTTTGATCATTGACGTAAGATCAGTCATAATCTGTATCATAAGGATAATAAGTATACAGTTATACAGTGACTAATGTAGCGCTGTGTGTTGATTACAGAGAAGGGGCTATGTCTTCTAACTGCACAGTTCTTCCACTTTAGTCTTCTGAGATGGTCAGAATCACAAGACCAGCCCAGTGTATATCAATCAATACTTCTTTCATTTTGGTGTTGTGTTGTATGACGCAATCATTTAAATCCAGTATAACACACATCATCTTGTACAATAATATCTATCAACAAAGATCAGAAATCACATGACCCAAACAATCACAGCACAGGCTCCATACCCAGAATGTGAGATAAATAGTGTCTGTCACTACTACACCCATTCAGCCAATAGCTTCCTTTGCCAACCAGTTGGCAATTCTTGCAAATAAATCCTTTACTTGTTATGGTTTGAAGCGTTTCCTAACTGTACAGTCGTTCAGTCAGTTCAGTTTGAATTGAACTTTTGTAGACGAATAGTGCAGAATGTTCTGCTCTGAATCCAATCTCCATCCCATGCAAAGCGAGACTTGTGTTCTCTGTAAACAGCACCTGTAGCTATTGACAGGACTCATCATGCGCTCACTATACACAGCAAGGCTTTCTCTGAACTCTGATCTGTGACGCTTGCAGTAGAAGCTCTGCTCTCTGTACGATTGCTTTTGCCTAGCTTATACTCTCCCTGCACTTTCCTGACACACTGGTCAGTAGCGCTCATCTCGCTCACAAAGATTGTACATATTTGAAGACAGAAATAAATAATAAACTTGTTTTTGCTTGACAACATGTCTTCTCTGCGTCTGTTATATTCAGTTGTGGGTAAAATCACTGGGGGAAGATTCTGATTTCTGTGTGTGTGTGTGTGTGTGTGCCTTTGTGAAAGCAGAACAACATGTTGACTCAACCTACTTGTAGAGAGACGCCAATGCCATCCTCCTCTCATGTTGCCAAAATGGTATATCACTATGTTCTACACTCTACAAATAAACGTTTCCTGGAATATCCTTTAGGGCAGTGGTTCCCAAACTTTTTATAGGCCCGTACCCCTTCAATCATTCAACCTCCAGCTGCATACCCCCTCTAGCACCAGGGTCAGCACACACTCAAATGTTGTTGTTTTTTGCTATTACTATAGGCCTGCATTTATTAAACATAATAATGAGTGAGTGGGAAGTGACAAAGAGCTCTTATAGGACCAGGGCACAAATAATAATATAATTCACAATAATTTTGCTCTTTATTTAGCCATCTTACAAATAAAACCTTATTTGTTCAACAAAAATTGTGAATAACTCACCACAGGTTAATGAGAAGGGTGTGCTTGAAAGGATGCACATAACTCTGCAATGTTGGGGTGTATTGGAGAGAGTCGTCTTAAATCATTTTCCACCCAGTTTGTGCCTGTATTTTCGTTTTCATGCTAGTGAGGGCCATGAATCCACTCTCACATAGGTACGTGGTTGCAAATGGCATCTGTGTCTTAACAGCTCGATTTGCCAAGTCAGGATATTCTGAGCGCAGCCCTATCCATAAATCTGACAGTGGCTTCTGATTCAATTCAATTTTCATAGAATCGCTTGTTGCAATTTCGATGAGGCTCTCTTGTTCAGATATCAGTAAGTGGGCTTGAGGCAGGGAATGAAAGGGATAATGGATCCAGTTGTTTGTGTCGTCCGTTTCGTAAAAGTAACTGCGTAATTGCGCACCCAGCTTACTCAGGTGCTTTGCTATATCACATTTGACGTTGTCCATAAGCTTGAGTTTATTTGCACACAAAAATCATACAAATCATACAATGATGGAAAGACCTGTGTGTTGTCCTTGTTACTGCAGACAGAGAAGAGCTCCAACTTCTTAATCATACCCTCAATTTTGTCCCGCACATTGAATATAGTTGCAGAGAGTCCCTGTAATCCTAGAATCAGATCATTCATGCGAGAAAAAAACACCCAGATAGGCTAGTCGTGTGAGAAACTCATTCTCATGCAAGCGGTCAGACAAGTTAAAATTATGGTCAATCAAGAAAACTTTAAGCTGGTCTCTCAATTTAAAAAAAACGTGTCAATACTTTGCCCCTTGATAACCAGCGCAGTTCTGTATGTTGTAAAAGCGTTACATGGTCGCTGCCCATATCATTGCATAATGCAAAAAATACACAAGAGTTCAGGGGCCTTGCTTTAACAAAGTGAACCATTTTCTCTGTAGTGTCCACAAATTCTTTCAAGTTGTCAGGCATTCCCTTGGCAGCAAGAGGCTCTCAGTGGATGCTGCAGTGTACCCAAGTGACGTCGGGAGCAACTGCTTGCACGTGCGTTACCACTCCACTATGTCTCCCTGTCATGGCTTTTGCGCCATCAGTACAGATAGCAACACATCTTGACTACCAAAGTCGATTTGATGTCACAAAGCTGTCCAGTACTTTACAAATATCCTCTCCTGTTGTCCTGGTTTCCAGTGTTTTGCAGAAGAGGATGTCTTCCTTAATTGACCCCCCATAAACTAATGGACATTTACCAGGATCTGTGCCAGGCCCGCCAGGTCTGTTGACTCATCCAGCTGTAACGCATAGAATTCACTGGCTTGTATGCGAAGCAGTAATTGTTTCCAAACATCTCCTGCCATGTCACTGATGCATCATGAAACAGTGTTGTTTGATGAAGGCATTGTCTGTATAGTTTTTGGGGCTTTTTCACCCAGCATTTTCCCAGCCATATCCACAGCAGCAGCAGAAAGAAATAAGTCCTCCACAATAGTCTGGGGCTTGCCTGTCCTAACCACTCGGTAGCTCACCATATAAGACGCTTCTACCCCTTCTTATTAATGGTATCTGTTGCCTTAATACATGTCTTACTACTCGCAAGTCCTCTTTACTCTAGCTCCAAAAACTCTGGTGGCTTATTTTTCAAATTCTCATGTTTCGTTTCTAAATGTCTAAGCAAGAGTGAAGGTTTCCTGCGAGAGAGTAATGGTTCATGTGATTGGAGGTTAATTATTTGACTAGGCTACCTGTATTTGACATTGTGTTGTTATTTTGCTTAACACTAGATGGTTTAATTAAATTTTGGGCAGTGAAACGAGGCTACTCAGGCGAGAAAAAAACCTCACCCAAATGAATAGCCCCGTTGGATGGTATGGTTTGACAACCATCTAGTGGACGGAATTGTAGAATCTCCACCTGAGACCTGGATGGAGTCTGGGGACAAAGTGAGGGAAATTATCTCTGAGAAATTGAAGATAGACCACAGGAAGATTGAGGTGGCGCGTGTTCACAGGCATGGAAAACCCCCCACCGGCCCAGGTGATAGGCCCAGGCTGATAGTGGTCAAGTTCCTGAGGTTCAAGGACAAGGTAGCTGTTCTGGAAAGAGCCAAGAACTTGAGAGGAACGTATATCTTCCCCAACGAGGACTATCCTGAAGCTATGCGCCGGAGGAGGACAGAACTGATCCCAGCCGTGAAAGCTGCCAGAGGGGGTTGGGACATTGCTTACATCCGCTATGGCTCATTGTCCACCCTCCCTCCCAGAAGCCTGGAAGGGATGAGAGAGCCAAGCCTATGGGTTCGTAGCTTCAACCCTGCAGCACACGCACACCAATTGATTAATGGACTTCAGAATGTATATATTTTTCTCTAGCTTTTTTGCTCTTTTCAGTATTATGTCTATCTCTGATAAGCTACCCAGGAAATGGCTGAAAATAGCAAATATTAATATATGTAGCCTAAGAAATAAGGTTCATGAAATCAATAACGTTTATATATTAGCCATTAGCCTTTTCTTTTGGGGTGTTGATATAGTCCACCAAGTGCTAACAATCAGTATCTAAATAATATGTGTGAAATGCTTGACAGTGTATGTGATGTAAACAGAGAGGTCTACTTTCTTGGGGAACTAAATATTGACTTGTTTTCATCAAGCTGTCCTCTCTTGAGGAAGCTTCTTACTGTAAGCAGTGCCTGTAATCTGGTTCAGGTTATTAATCAACCTACCAGGGAGTTAGCAAACACTACAGGAACAAGACCATGTATCGATCACATTTGTACCAATGCTGGAGAACTTTGTTCTAAAGTTGTATCTGTACCCATTGGATGCAGTGATCACAATATTGTGGCTATATCCAGGAAAGCCAAAGTTCCAACAACTGGGCCTAAAATAGTGTATAAGAGATAATACAAAAGCTGTGACTCTTATGTGGATGATGTTTAAAATATTTGTTGGTCTGATGTGATTAAGGAGGAGCATCCAGACGCTGCACTTGATGAATATATTAAATAGCTTCTTCCAATTATTGATAAACATGCACCTGTTAGGTTCCATGGATTGATGAGGAATTGAAAAACTGTATGGTTGAAAGAGATGGGGCAAAAGGAGTGGCTAATAAGTCTGGCTGCATATCTGACTGGCTGACTTACTGCAAATTGAGAAATTATGTGACTAAACTCAACAAAAAGAAGAAGAAACTTTATTATGAAGTTCAGATCAATGATATATAGAATGATGGGGAAAAAACTTGAGTACTTTAAATGAAATTATGGGCAGAAAGACTAATTCAATTCCATCTTTCATCTAATCAGATGGCTTATTCATCACAAAACCGTTTGATGTTGGCAATTATTTGAATTATTATTTCATTGGCAAAGTGGGCGAAATTAGGCAGGAAATGCCAACAACAAACAGTGAGCAATTTTATTCATGCGTAACAAAAACAAGTAATGAAAGAAAAGCATTGCAAGTTGGAATTTTATAAGGTTCATGTTGGAGAGGTGGAACAATTATTGTTATCGATCAATAATGACAAACCTCCTGGCATTGAAAACTTAGATGGGAAGCTACTGAGGATGGTAGCTGACTCTATAGCCACTCCTATTTGTCATATTTTTAATCTGAGCCTAGAGCTATATATCTAAAAGAACTGAAAGGGTTTCTTTAATGGAAGCTTCTCTAATGTCAAACATGTCAAATGTGGTGTAGCGCAGGGCGGCTCTGTAGGCTCTCTACAATTTTCTATTTTTACCAGTGACCTGCCACTGGCATTAAACAAAGCATGTGTTTCCATGTATGCTGATGATTCAACCATATATGCATCAGCAACCACAGCTAATGAAGTCACTGAAACCCTTATTAACAAAGAGTTGCAGTCTGTTTTGGAATGGGTGGCCAGTAATAAACTGGACCTGAACATCTCTAAATCTAAGAGCATTGTATTTGGTACAAATCATTCCTTAAGTGCTAGACCTCAGCTGAATCTGGTAATGAATGATGTGACTATTGAACAAGTTGAGGAGACTACATTTCTCGGCGTTACCTTAGATTGTAAACTCTCATGGTCAAAACATATATAGATTCAATGGTTGTAAAGATGGGGAGAGATCTGGCCGTAATAAAGAGATGCTCTGTTTTTTTGACACCACACTCCAAAAAGCAAGTTCTGCGGGCTCTAGTTTTGTCTAATCTTGATTATTGTCCATTCGTGCGGTCCAGTGCTGCAAGGAAAAACCTAGTTAAGCTGCAGCTGGCCCAGAACAGAGCGGCACATTTTGCTCCTAATTGTAATCAGAAGGCTGAAATAAATACTATGCATGCCAGGCTCGCTTGGCTAAGAGTTGAGGAGAGACTGACTGCATCACTTATTTTTATAAGAAACATTAATGTGTTGAAAATCCCAAATAGTTTGCATGGTAAACTTACACACAGCTCGGACACACACACTTATCCCACCAGACATGCCACCAGGGATCTTTTCACAGTCCCCAAATCCAGAACAATTTCAAGAAAGTGTACAGTATTATATAGAGCCCTTATTGCATGAGACGTCCTTCCATCTCATATCGCTCAAATAAACAAAAAAATGTGGTTTCAAAAAACCGATAAAGCAACACCTCGTGGCACAACTCCTCTCCCCTATTTGACCTAGATAGTTTGTGTGTATGCATTGATATGTAGGCTACGTGTGCCTTTGAAAATAAATGATGTAGTTCTGTAGTTCTGTTGTTCTTGTCTATTGCAGTTCTATTTTATGTCATTCTGTATTATGTTTTGTGTGGACCCCAGGACGAGTAGCTGCTGCAGTTTGGTAATATCTGCTTTAGGGGTTCTTCAAATTGAAACGGTGGGGTAACCCCTATACGTTTTTTGAAGAACCCTTGAAGATGGTTCTTCAAAGAACCCCTTTTAATGGATCCTTAAATAACTATTTCAATAACCTTTTGGGGTTCATTTTTCAACTACCCCCTCCCTTGTTGTTGTTATTATTATGAATAATACTCATAACAACAATAACACAATATTTTAGTTGTGAGTGTTTATTATGATTCTAGTGGCATAGCAGAATAAAAAAATCTAAATAAGAGCTAAACTCCCAGCAGAGCCCCAAGTCCTATGGGTATATCCTCTGGCGTGTTGATGTTCTCCGTATCCATAGCCAGAAGGATTTTGCATTGCATGGGGATCAAACAGGTTTCCTGTTATAGTCATCAGAGGTGTAGGGAGTATGAATCCAAAACATTTTTAATTATACAGATGAATAACAAAACATGCCCACGACAGTATTCATACGTTGTTTTTTTGTGGTAAATGTGAATGATTTTCATAATGGTTTTCATACACATACCTTGTCCATAATGTAGAGGCCTATGGGATATTTATTGAAGAGGTAAGGGAGGAGGATGGTAAATGTGATCTGCATAACATACCAATACCAATTGACATACATTTGTATGTCTCCTCCTCTGTATACCTGCAACCACAAAAGTGAGCAGTTCAGTAATCTGCACCCAATACAGCTCGCCTTCAACATATTTTTATAGCCTAAATATTTGTACCTCTTTGTTGATTGATATCCAATGAATTGTGTCCATTTTCTGTTAAGAAAGATTTGCACAAATATTAAAAAATAGATGCTATCATCATAAAACAATATACATTTCGATCATACAAGGGACAAACCTTACCCTAAATTGAGGAGATCTTTAAATTTTTCAGTTAAGTACCTGCACCTGCTGTTCTTTCAAATCCAACTATTTCAGTTGGGCAGTTAAGTTCCTGCAAGAACCCCCACCAACTAAGGGTGTTCCTTGAGGAACTCCACCTCCTATGAGGTTCTTGAAATAAACTTTTGGGGGCAATTTTCAGTGCCAAGAACTTTCAGGATCTTAGAAGAACCCTTGTTGAACCCCTAATTTGTTAGAATGTACAGTACACTCCTTTATTTTTTGTTGTCCTAGGCTACCTGGCTAAAATGCTTGCTCATGAGCCTAACTTGCATTCATGGGCAATGTTAGCCTTCTATATCTAGGTACGTATTCAAACTTCCATCCTCTCAGGCCAGGAGCTCAACAATGTATGAATTAATGGTTGGATCAGAATCGCCGTTATAATCATTAGCCAGTACGGAGAATTAAGTAAAACGAAGGACAGCAATACAACGAGATGCAACAATTCAAGTCGTTTTTTTTCAATGATGTATACTCAATGCAATTTGATAGGAGAGACGCCAAATCCAAGCTGGCTTTCCTTGACACTTTTTTTGGGTGCGCCAGTACCATTCATATTTGAGCTTGCTCAGTTTAGCTTAAAGCTGATTGGCTAATGTTTTATACTTTTTTGTCAAGGGAGGGCAAATGGTCTATGGCTTCTCTCGTATTAAATGCTACGGGCGGCAACAATGTCATACTCATTTGGACCAGACAGCCTCAGATAATTGGCCTACATGTAGAGAGACAGAGGGGAGCAGTTTTGCACACTCGGATGTTTTCCCCTGTGAGATACATTCAGCCTCTTGCGAATTGAAGGACAATTATGAAACACAGAAATGAATGATGAATGATTGTATGTTTTCATAAAATGTTTCTTGGTACATTTTTTGGGGGAAGCCTGACATCCCTTCCCAAGCCACTGGTTGTATTACTTCTGTAGTCCAAGTTTACACCCCAAATGGCACCCTATTACCTAAAGTACTGTACTATATGAGTCATTTTACCAAAGTGGATCAAATTGTGGTTTGGAAAAAAATGAATGTTGTGTTCCATTTTTACCAAACTTTCAGCACGTCCTACAACATATGTCAGATAGACATACTGTATCTACTACTCACACACTTTCTTTGTTTTGTATATTTTTTATATTTTACTGAATTCCTTACCAGGCACAAAATTTGTCTCTATCGAAAAAATTGTCAAGAAGTTGCAGTAAAGGGTGAAGCATGTACATATATAAATAAGCATGTACATATATTAATAAGCATGTACATATATATAAGCATGTACATATATAAATAAGCATGTACATATATAAATAAGCATGTAAGCATGTACATATATAAATAAGCATGCACATATATAAATAAGCATGTACATATATAAATAAGCATGCACATATATATAAATAAGCATGCACATATATAAATAAGCATGCATATATAAATAAGCATGCACATATATAAATAAGCATCTACATACTTATATTACAAATTCATTTCGGACATTTTATCTGCTTTCAAAATGTACAAAAACCATAATTTGAAAACATGATTTCTTTCCCTGATTATCAAAACCTTTAAACTGAATTTAGAGAAATATAATCTCTATTGTTCTCTGTAAAATGTTCAATGTTGATTGTATGATTCTGAAATGTATTGATTGATGGAATTTCTTATGTATGTAATAAATGATGTTGTTTGTTAGATGTTTAAATTGTCTCTTTTCCTATCTTTATTTTGGCAATATAAGAGGAGTTTCCGTAGTGACCTGGTATGCTGTACACATTGTGAACTTAGTTGCTGGCTTAATAGATACCATAACTAATGTGGCACATGTGATTGACATACTATCACAATCAATAGGATCCAAAATATAAATACTTATATATGTGTTTAATGTAGATTATCATATCCAATGTTTTTTTCATTTCAATAAATGTAAAGAACGTCAATTAACAATCAAGTGTCAATAGCAAAACAAAGCAAATTGTTTTGGTTGTGACTGTTTTGTGTTGGACAATTTAGACTTATTTTGGTCTTTAACGAATCCCCATAGCTAGCATATGGCTAGCTATCTTTCCTGTCCCACAACCATTATTTTCATATTTTCTGAAATATATGTTTAGTATTGAATAGTGCTGTTACGGTGAACACATTAATGCCACACCGACGATCATGAGTCATGACGGCAGTCAAATTTCACATGACCATTAGCTGAAGGTAAGGTGACACAGTGTGTGGCACTGCAATGGATTATAATGATTTCTTACAAATCTCAACATAAATAATTTGAGACTAACAAATAAAATTTAAAAAAATCCCAACTGAGTTTCATTCGCTGGAATATAGAAGTGCTGAACCAACCTTTAGAACGTTATTTTAAGATGTTACTGCTACAATTCAACACGAGCACGTCATAGTCAGTAAATGGTGGATGAATGACTGACTGCTGTGTACTCTCTGTTTACTGGCCAATAATATCCTGTGCTCTTCTTTAAAAGGTTGCGTGGGATTTGTGGGGCTTCATTTCTGCGGAGGTCATGATGAAGGGAGTCTCTGTAGGAGTCGGCCTCCTTGGGCTGCTGCTGGCCTGCGTTACCACAGCACCAACCGATAAGGTAGGGTCACACACAGATAACAGTGGTGAAGGTACTTTACCTAGCAGTTTATTTTTTAAATTTTATTTCACCTTTATTTAACCAGGTAGGCACGTTGAGAACAAGTTCTCATTTACAATTGCGACCTGGCCAAGATAAAGCAAAGCAGTTTGACACATACAACGACACATAGTTACACATGGAGTAAAACAAACATACAGTCAATAATAAAGTATAAACAAGTCTATATACGATGTGAGCAAATGAGGTGAGATAAGGGAGGTAAAGGCAAAAAAAGGCCATGGTGGCAAAGTAAATACAATATAGCAAGTAAAACACTGGAATGGTAAATTTGCAGTGGAATGTGCAAAGTAGAAATAAAAATAATGGGGTGCAAAGGAGCAAAATAAATAAATAAATAAACTAAATACAGTAGGGAAAGAGGTAGTTGTTTGGGCTAAATTATAGGTGGGTTATGTACAGGTGCAGTAATATGTGAGCTGCTCTGACAGTTGGTGCTTAAAGCTAGTGAGGGAGATGAGTGTTTCCAGTTTCAGAGATTTTTGCTTTCGATTGTGTTGATCTGCATGTAAATGTGACTGCGTATGTTTGATTAGTTACATCAGCTCAGATGTGTCTTTTGTTCACAGCTTTGGGTGCACAGAAAGCACAAAATAGATCAGTTCAAGATATCTCATGTTGAAGGGGTCAGATTGAGCGAGACCGTTAGACTAAGTGAAGTCTATAGCTGTCCTGGTTGCTCTGCTACTTTACCCTTTCCAGTCCCTTGAAAAGACTGTGCACCATGTCTCCTAGCTAGACAAACAAATGCCTGGGGTGAAAGAACGACTGGTCAATGCTTTTTCTCATTTGAGAGTATGTGGGCATGTATGAGTCTAGAGGGCAGTCAAACTAAAAGTAGGTGTCGTCAGTGCGAAACCAATCAGGTTTCAGATAAACTAATCTTGAGTTCTACTGGTTATTATGTATTTGTAAATGGTGGGATTGCTTGTGTGTACAGTGTGTGTGCGTGCGTGTCATCAACGAGCTCGCACAGTCTCATTTCAGAATTAGACGTTCAGACATGCTTCTCAAACGTCACATTTCGAAGTGTTTAAAGTGTAAGCCTTAACTCAGAATTTCTCAGGTTAGGGTTAAGGTTTGGGATAGGCAAAAAGAAGAAGATATATATATCACTGGATTGGAAATTGCAACCTTTATAATCAGAGGCAGATGCTTACGCTTATTCGCTCTCCCTGTCCACAACGCCCTATTAAAACCAAAACCTTTTTGAAGGTAAGAGGTCTGGAAAGACAGAGGTTAGTTGGTTGGCAGACTGTACAGGGCCCATCACCTGCTCCCTTGTTTACATAATGTAGATCCAGAACACACTGAAAACACTCTACATGGCCGGCATAGCTGAACCTAATTGTATGATCACAATGACAACAGCCAGGTCACCCGTGATACAAGTCAGTATTTGACATCCATCAATGTCTGAGGACATCAGGAGATGATTTGGAAACTGACCACTAGGGGCAACAGTGCTCACTGTTGAGACTAATACATGCCCACATACTCTCAAATGAGAAAAAACATTGACCAGTCATTCTTTCACCCCAGGCGTTTGTTTGTCTAGATAGGACAACAGTGCCCACTGTTGTCCCTAGTATGTTCTGGATTCACAGTATGTAAACAACAGAGCAGGTGATGGAGCAGGTGATGGGCCCTGTACAGTCTGCCATCCAACTAACCTCTGTCTTTCCAGACTCCCTTCGCCCCTGACCCTAGGTCACTTAGGGCCTGTGACAGCTAGGGAGAGAGAGTATTGACCAGGGTGGGGGGTGAAAAGGAAAGTAAATAGGGAGAGTAAAGGGTAAAGAAAGATTGAGTGATAAAGTAAGGAGAGAGCGAGAGAGAAGTGGAGTGGGCCCACTGAAGGCTGGGAGCTGGGGCAGTGGAGGAAGAAGGGGAGGGGAGTAATTATCCGAGTGGGGGGGGGGGGTTAGGGGCTGAATAGTGGAAGTGGAGAGTGACAGGGCCGCCGATAAGCCCTTGTTCACACAGACAGAAAGAGTACAAGGAGAGAGAATGGGACAGAGAGAGAAGCACTGGAATCCCTTACTGAGGCGGTGGGAATAATGTTAAAAGGAATGAAAGGCATGAGAGTAAACAAAGAAAGGAGTGAATAGACCACCATGGCTGGACATACAGTACTAGTACTGTTACGCCTGCCACACACACACACACTAAATGAATCAAGGGACGTTTAATCAATTTCAGAGCTCAATCAATATGAATCCCATGTGACAGTGTTCTCCTCTGCTGCACTCGTCTCACCTTCCCCATGTTGACCCTAAGATATGTCCTCACCAAAGATCCTCTAACACAAGAAATCCAGTCACTGTCTACATAGTTGTGTTTACAGGGTATATTTAGTACGTAATACCCTCTCTGTGTGTGTAAGTGCAAGCTTATATCCCTGTGTGTGAGAAACATTAGGCTCTGCCTGCTTGCCTAGGTCCTCTTAATTACAAACATACAGGAGATTGTTTATTAAACAGACACCCTCTCCTGGCTGCTCACTGTAATATTCATATGTGTAATTGGATGCATTTTACCGCCATATCATACTGTGCTATGATTGGTTAAGACCACCCAAATGGTTAGGTCATGGGCAGTTTGATCCTGGTTGGCGATACGTGAACATGCCAGTTATAGCTAGCTAATAAAGAGCTACGTTAAGAAATATCCTGTAGTTCTGCATTTTATTATTTTGTACAAAGTGTACAAAACAAGACATGGGGTCAGAGTAAAAGGTTCAAAAGATGTATTTTTCTGGAGTTCCTTCACCTCGAATGGACTGGGAGTTTCAGGGTTTACCAGTATTGGACCCAGAAGCAGACGAGGACAAGGTGAGTATAAAGATGGTGAGTATTTATTAATCAATGAGAACGTGGAGGTAGATAGTTCCGGGTGGAGGAGCGGGCAGCGGAGGTGGGTTGATGGGAGTGCATAGGCAGATCCAATGGATAACAACACACTGGCGACGAGCAGACAGGGATGGGGTATGGGTTCCGGGTGAAGTTAAAGGCAAGCAAGACGTACAAAACAATAAAACAAAACAAACTCTATAAACTGGAGGCTGGTTCGTGGGCACAACATACTGTTCATGGCTAACGATCCGGCAGGGAATGGATGTCAGGTCAGAGCTTTTGAAGGGGAGAGGTGATGATCAGGACAGGTGTGCAGATTACTGATGGGATACAGGTGCGGGTGAACATCGATCTCCCAACAAGCTAATTCGCCCGGCAACCAGACAGGGTGCGTTCCAGGACACCGGAAACACACTCCAGGACAGAAACACAGGCAAACACAGACTCAGGAAGCGGGATTCGTGAGAGTACCCCCCCTCCGACGAACGCCACCGGGCGGACTACCTGGAGCGCCAGGGTGGAGGCGGTTGAAGTCACGAAGCAGGTCGTCATCAAGGATCTGACGCCGAGGAATCCAACTCCTCTCCTCTGGACCATATCCTTCCCAATCCACGAGATATTGGAAACCTCGACCCCGCCGTCTGGAATCCAAAATGCGGCGCACCGTGTAGGCAGGACCACCTCCGATCATCCAAGGAGGAGGTGGACGAGGAGGAGGGGGCAACAGAGGACTGAGGAGAACCGGCTTGAGGCAGGAGACATGAAAGGTGGGGTGTACTCGAAGCGTTGCCGGCAATTTGAGTCGGACCACAACAGGGTTAATGATTCTCTCCACCACAAACGGACCAATGAACTTTGGTGACAGTTTCCTCGACTCAGTCCGTAGAGGAAGATCCCGTGTAGCCAACCAAACCTTATCTCCAATGGTATAAGCGGGAGCAGGAATACGGCGACGATTCGCCTGGATCTGATACCAGTCAGAAACTTTAAGGAGGACCTTCCTGGCCCGATGCCAGGTCCGGTGGCAACGACGAATGTGGGCCTGGACAGAAGGAACCAAAAGATCCCTCTCCTGAGAAAGAAACAGGGGAGGTTGGTATCCGTACAGGCATTGGAAGGGTGACATCCCAGTGGCAGATGAAGGAGGGGTATTATGGGCATACTCGACCCAGGGTAATTGAGATGACCAAGAGGTGGGATCAGAGGAGACAAGACAACGCAGCGTGGACTCCATCTTCTGGTTGGCTCTCTCCGCCTGACCATTAGATGGTGGGTGAAATCCAGAAGTGAGACTGACTGTAGCTCCAATGGCCAAACAGAAGAATCTCCAGACAGCAGAGGTAAACTGAGGACCACGGTCAGAAACAATGTCACTGGGCAATCCGTGGACCCTGAAAACCTCCCTAACCAGGATCTTGGACGTCTCCGTGGCAGATGGAAGCTTGGATAGAGGGACAAAATGAGCAAACTTGCTGAATCTGTCCACAATGGTCAGAATGACCGTGTTCCCAACAGAAGGGGGCAATCCCGTGACAAAATCCAGGGCCAGATGCGACCAAGGTCACCGAGGAATAGGTAGGGGGTGAAGAAGCCCAGAGCTGGGCCGATTGGTACTTTTGTTCTGAGCACAAACAGGACATGCGGCAACAAACCTCCGGGTATCTTCTCCCATGGCAGGCCACCAAAATCGTCTGCGCAGTAGCGCCATAGTCCGAGCAACGCCAGGGTGACAAGCTATCTTGCTGGCGTGGGAGCACTGAAGAACAGCAGAACGGACCGACTCAGGCACGAACAACCGACCGGGTGGACCGTTATCGGGGCCGGGCTGCGTCCGAAGGGCCGCCATCACATCCTCCTCAATCCTCCATGTAACGGCTCCCACGACAAGGTTCTGGGGAAGAATCGTCTCAGTCTTGGCCCCACTCTCATCCGTCTTGGAGAACATCCGGGACAAGGCGTCCGCTTTGCCGTTCCTCGACCCAGGTCGGAACGTCAGGGAAAAATTGAAGCGTCCAAAAAACAAAGCCCACCTGGCCTGACGGGAGTTGAGACGTTTAGCCGATTGCACGTAAGCCAGATTCTTGTGGTCAGTCCAGACCACAAACGGTTGCTCCGCTCCCTCCAACCAGTAACGCCACTCCTCCAAGGCAAGCTTCACAGCGAGAAGCTCCCGGTTACCCACATCGTAGTTTCTCTCAGCTGGTGAAAGACGACAAGAGTAGAAGGCGCAGGGATGGAGTTTACCATCAGTGGAGCTACGCTGGGACAGGATGGCGCCCACCCCCACATCAGACGCGTCCACCTCAACAACAAACTGACGGGAAGTGTCAGGTTGAGAGAGAATCGGCGCGTTGGTGAATCGGCTCTTCAAGTTCAGAAATGCTCGGTCTGCCTCAGGAGTCCAACAGAAAATTCTGGTGCAAGACGTCAGAGCAGTTAAAGGGGCGGCCACCCGGCTGTAATCAAGGATAAACCTCCGATAGAAGTTTGCAAATCCCAGGAATCTCTGGAGCTGCAATCTCGTATACGGGCCGGGCCCAATCCCGAACCGCCCGAACCTTCTCTTGGTCCATCTTGATCTCACCCCTGGAGATGATGTACCCGAGGAAGAATGTAGTGTGGGCGTGAAAATCACACTTCTCTGCCTTCACAAACAGACGGTTCTCCAATAACCGCTGCAGGACCTGCTTAACATGCTGGATGTGGCTGGAAAGCTCCTTGGAGAAAATCAGGATGTCATCCAGGTAAACGAACACAAGCAGACGATCATATCCCTCAGCACGTCATTCACCAAACCTTGGAACACTGCTGGAGCATTGGAAAGTCCAAACGGCATCACCTGGTACTCGAAATGTCCCATAGGTGTATTGAATCCAGTCAACCACTCGTCCCCCTCTTTGATCCGAACCAGATGATACGCATTGCGTAGATCAAGCTTCGTAAACACAGTAGCACCCTGTAAAGAATCGAAAGCGGAGCTCATCAAGGGCAAGGGGTACTTGTTCTTGACCGTAATATCATTCAACCCCCGATAATCAATACACGGTCGAAGAGAGCCATCCTTCTTACTCACAAAAAAAAATCCAGCTCCCAGGGGTGATGACGAGGGACGAATGAGACCTGCAGCAAGAGACTCCTTTATGTAGGTCTCCAGGGCTTCCCGCTCAGGTCAAGAAATACTGTATAACCGTCCCTTGGGAAAGGCAGCTCCAGGGAACAGCTTAATTGTACAATCATAAGGTCGGTGGGGAGGAAGTGACTGAGCTTTCTGCTTACTGAACACCTCACCCAACTCATGATATGTTTCAGGAACCAGGGACAAATCAGGAGGAGCAGACTCACTGACCCGACTGGGGACAGCATGAGAACAGGCAGTCCTGAGGCAGTTCTCATGGCAATCAATGCTCCAACTAGTTACCTTACCAGTCACCCAATCGAACGAAGGATTGTGTTCTCTTAGCCAGGGGTATCCAAGAACCAGAGGAACATGGGGGGAAGGCAAAAAAAAAAGAAATAACCTCTGAATGATTCCCTGACAACAACATCTTAACCGGTTCAGTCCTCATAGTGATCCGTGCCAGACTACTGCCGTTCAGAGTGGTTGCTTCAATGGCTTCCGGTAATTGCTCCTTGGAAAGCCCCAGCTGTTCCACTAAGTCGGCATCAATGAAACTGTCATCGGCACCTGAATCGATGAAAGTGTTAATCGCTAAACTCTGATTCTTATTTATGAGGGTAGCAGAAAAACGAGGTCTGACAGGGCTCTTGAGAGGTTGAAACTGGCTCGCTAACAAACCTCCCAAACTTAATGAGCCGAGCAGTTTAACGGGCGCTGAGGACAAACAGAGATGTAATGTCCCGAGCTACCACAGTAGAGGCAGCTGTTGGTCTCACGTCTACGTTGGCGCTCGTCCTTAGTTAACCCGTGCCGCCCCACTTGCATAGGTTCAGGATCTGGCGGCAGGACTCCTCCACTAATCCCGTGTGAGGGAAAATGATCAACCCGTTCTGGTCCACTTCCTGACCCGAATGGTAACCGAGTCTCAGATTGATTAGATGGACCCCACTGCTTCTCCCTCCTTCTCTCTCGGACTCTATTATCTACCCGAATAGCTAAGGTGACCAAACTATCTAGGTCACTAGGCTCTGGATAGGAGATCAGCTCGTCCTTGAGTTGCTCCGACAACCCCTGGTAAAAAAACGCTTGTAGTGATTCCTCATTCCAACCACTCTCCAAAGCCAATGTCCTGAATTCTATCACAAAGTCTGCCACACTGCGAGCTCCTTGGCGAAGAGAGAACAAACGTTTAGCTGCGTCCTTACCTCGGACTGGATGGTCAAAAAGCTTTCTCATCTCTGCCGTGAAACCCTGGTATGACGTCATGCATGTGTCCCGTCGTTCCCAAACAGCTGAAGCCCATTCCAGAGCTCTACCACGCAGCAGCTCAATAACAAGAGCTATCCTAGCCTTATCTGTGGCGTAAGAGTAGGGCTGCAGATCAAAAACTAACCCACACTGTAAAAGAAATGAACGGCATCCTCCCAGATCTCCCTCGTACTTCTCCGGTGTCGGAACCTTGGGCTCACGGAAGGAACCCGCTCCCGAATCGGCAGGTGATATGGGTGTAACAGGTGGTGGATGATCCGCCGGAAACCTGAGCTGATCCTGGATACTCGTTAATCTATCCGATAAGTTCCGGATTGAACCCGCTATCTCGTGTAGCGCCGTGTTGTGTTGTCCCAACATCTTCTCCTGCTGGGTAATTGTATGGCAAACGGAGTCCAGGTCCGCTGGGTTCATCACTGGCCGGATCGTTCTGTCAGGGTTTACCAGAATTGGACCCAGAAGCAGACCAGGACAAGGTGAGTATAAAGATGGTGAGTATTTATTAATCAATGAGAACGTGGAAGTAGATAGTTCCGGGTGGAGGAGCGGGCAGCGGAGGTGGGTTGATGGGAGTGGATAGGCAGATCCAATGGATAACAACACACTGGCGACGAGCAGACAGGGATGGGGTATGGGTTCCGGGTGAATGGCTGTAGACAAAACAAACGGCGGTAAGTTAAAGGCAAGCAAGACGTACAAAACAATAAAACAAAACAAAACAAACTCTATAAACTGGAGGCTGGTTCATTGGCACAACATACTGTTCATGGCTAACGATCCGGCAGGGAATGGATGTCAGGTCAGAGCTTTTGAAGGGGAGAGGTGATGATCAGGACAGGTGTGCAGATTACTGATGGGATACAGGTGCGGGTGAACATCGATCTCCCAACAAGCTAATTCGCCCGGCAACCAGACAGGGTGCGTTCCAGGACACCGGAAACACACTCTAGGACAGAAACACAGGCAAACACAGACTCAGGAAGCGGGATTCGTGACAGGGAGTCTACAAACTTACCCGATGCATGGCGTAAGTACAAACAGCATGTGGAGCTAATGTTCACGGGTCCTCTGAAGGACAGAGGAGAAGAGGAAAAATGCAGCTACTTGCTCCTCCGGATCGGTGAAAAAGGGTGAGATATTTACAACACATGGACACTTACCGAGGCTGAATCAAAGTTACTGAAAATATCTACGATCGTTTTGAAGAATATGCTGCGCCGAAGACCAATACGATTTTAGCTAGGTATAAATTCCACGAGAAAGCTAGCGAGCCTTTTGAACAGTTTGTGACAGAGCTGCGTCTGCTTGTGAAAGACTGTGATTATGCCAGCAAGGATGAGATGGTCAGGGACCTTATTGTATTTGGAATACACTCAGCGCAAGTGAGAGAGAAACTTTTGAATGTTGGGTCTAAGGTAACGCTGGATAAAGCTATCGACATAGCCAGATCAGACGAGCTAGCACAGGCTCAGATGAAAACCATTTTGCGCGGCAGCACGAGCACATCACGCAGACATCAAAGCACGCCTCCCGTACAGAGCGACACAGCTTCAAAACGCCACAAAACATGTGGATATTATGGATACAAAGTGCATGGCGAACAAGGAAATTGCCCAGCTAAAGGGAAACAGTGTACTACATGTGGAAAATGGAACCACTTTGCAAAAGTGTACAGAGCTTATCGTGGAAAAACAGTACACACAGTGAGTGAAGATGAAATGTCAATCAAAGAGTCAAAACACTGATGAACTGTTTATTGATTCAGTGACACAGAAAAGTCAAATATCAGAGATAGAGCAAGCCTCTGCTAACATTGAGATAGGAACACAAGGCACAGAGCTAAAGTTCAAACTCGACACTGGTGCACAAGTAAACATGATTCCTCTGAATAGGTACCGCAGCTTGACATCTGAATGCGAGCTACAGCTCACCACGTGCAGATTGACTGGTTATGGTGGTGAACAACTCCCAGTAAAAGGCACGTACACTTTCAAATGCAAATACAAGGAAAGTGACATGATATTGGGCTTTTATGTTGTTGACACTAGAGCACCTGCAGTGCTAGGTCTTAAAGCATGTTTAGACATGGACCTCATCAAGCTAGTTTTATCAGTGACAGCACCAGTAGAGACAGACAATGTACTGGAGGAGTTTGCTGATGTTTCTAAAGGTATAGGATTATTCCCAGGAGAAGATACCATTCACCTTGACCCAGACGCAACCCCTGTGGTCTACCCACCGAGAAAGATTCCCCTTGCTCTCCGTGACCGTCTGAAGAAAGAGTTGGAGAGCATGGAGCAATCTGACATAGTCACCAAGGTTACAGAACCGACTGACTGGGTGAACGCGTTAGTGGTGGTGGAGAAACCACGCACAGGCAAGCTCTGAATATGTCTCGACCCAAGAAACTTGAACAAGGCTATCAAACGTTTCCCAGCTCTCATGGCTCTCTCCACTGGCTTCCAGTTGATCTCCGACAAGACCATGGTGCTTGCCTACGGAGCTGTGAGGGGAACACCAAGGCTCTACAGAACCCAAACAAGGGCACTGATCCACCTCTGGGTGAAGTTCCCGCTCAGCCCTGTCAAAACTGTTCGGCTGGTGGAGAAACTCCTCACGCGCCAGGACAGGCAAGCTCCCCACCTCTTCAAGGAATACCTAGGATATAAAGTCTCAACACTATTGTAAGAAACTTGAACAAGGCTATCAAACGTCCCCATTTACCCTTTCTCTCCACCTCCAGTACGGACTGTGAGGGAACCAAACAAGGGCACTGGTTCATCCACGCTCGCCTCCCTACCACTGAGGAAGTACAGTTCCCGCTCAGCTAGATGGCGGAGTCAATCACCACCTTCCGGAAACACCTGAAACCCCACCTCTTCAAGGAATACCTAGGATAGGATAAAGTAATCATCACACACAAGCTAGCGGGAGCACACTACTTCAGTGCCATGGACGCTAGATCAGGCTACTGGGCTATCAAGCTCACAGAAGAGTCATCTAAGCTCACAACATTCAACACACCGCTTGGACGCTACAGGTTCCATCGTCTGCCTTTTGGGATTATCTCAGCCCAAGACGAGTTTCAGCGAAAGATCGATGAAGTGTACGAAGGCCTCGACAGAGTTGTGGCAATTGTGGACGACATTCTTGTCTATGGTTGAACCAAAGAGGAGCACGACCGAAACCTCTACGCGATGCTGCAAAGGTCCTGCGAGAGAGGAGTCCGGCTCAACCCCGAGAAGAGCACAGTCGGCTCTACAGAGGTCAACTACTTCGGACATCTTGTCACGACTGGATCAAGCCAGATCCACAGAAGATCTCTGCCATAAAAGAAATGGACCCTCCAAAGATCTGTGCAGAGCTGGAAACAGTGCTTGGCATGGTCAACTACTTAGCCAAGTTCGCACCCAGCTTCTCCTATGCTAATGCACCCCTGTGTCAACTGCTAAAGCAGTCCAGTGAGTTTCTCTGGGACAAGCGACATAACATTGCTTTCTAGAATGTGAAAGACTTGATCACAAGAGAACCAGGACCAATCCTTGCCTACTATGACCCCGACAAAGAGCTCAGACTCCAAGTGGACTCGTCAAAGTATGGACTAGGTGCAGTGCTACTGCAAGAAGGAAAGCCCATCGGCTACGCTTCCAAATCTCTCAGACTGTGAAATCAACTACGCTCAAATCGAAAAGGAGCTCTACGCCATTCTGTTCAGATGTAAACGTTTCCATCAGTACATACAGTGGGGCAAAAAAGTATTTAGTCAGCCACCAATTGTGCAAGTTCTCCCACTTAAAAAGATGAGAGAGGCCTGCAATTTTCATCATAGGTACACTTCAACTATGACAGACAAAATTAGAAAATGAAATCCAGAAAATCACATTGTAGGATTTTTAATGAATTTATTTGCAAATTATGGTGGGAAATAAGTATTTTGTTACGTAAAAACAAGCAAGATTTCTGTCTCTCACAGACCTGTAACATCTTCTTTAAGTGGCTCCTCTGTCACCACACATTACCTGTATTAATTGCACCTGTTTAAACTTGTTATCAGTATAAAAGACACCTGTCCACAACCTCAAACAGTCACACTCCAAACTCCACTATGGAAAATTACAGCTTGGTTTGGCTCAGTTCAGTTTGTCTCACTGGTGTGATAAGCCAGGGGATTATAACTTTGTACATACTGTATATAGCAGTCTTTTGGCTTTAGGAATCTTGAGTTTTTCTGGGGACAATTTGTCATATAGCAACTGGTTTTCTTATGAACTTTCATTGTCTTCATAATGATATTAGACATGCGTCTTCTCTGGTAAAAGGGACTATTATCACACTAATGCTCTGTTACTGAACAGCATCTTGTCAAGAGCCAGCCTCCTTCCCTTGTTCATTTGGTGTGGTTTGGACACCGTGTACAGAAACCAATAAACCAGACTCACTTTAAATGAACCTTTCCTACTGAATGTGTTGTACTACTTGCAGTATGCTCAGGAGATTGACGTTAGGAAACATCAAACGGCAAAAGAGGGTATTTATCAAATAGGATGTTTATTTGTTTACTCGGCTTACTGAAGGAAACCAACCAAGCACTACGTTTTATTGCAATTTGAATTGTAATATCATCTCTGTTATCAGGGAGGATCTACAGTGGGGCAAAAAAGTATTTAGTCAGCCACCAATTGTGCAAGTTCTCACACTTAAAAAGATGAGAGAGGCCTGTAATTTTCACCATAGGTACACTTCAACTATGACAGACAAAATGAGAAAACAAAATCCAGAAAATCACATTGTAGGATTTTTAATGAATTTATTTGCAAATTATGGTGGAAAACCTATAAGGACAGCAGCCTCAGTGAAGGCATGGACATGCAATTGCACACTGTGTACAGCAACTTACCAGTTAGTGACACAAAACTGAAGAAGATCCAAGCAGAAACAGAAAAGGACTCACAACTCACACAGCTGAGGAAAGTCATACAGGATGGATGGCCTGAGCAGAGGAGAAAATGCCCTCACAGCGTCTCAGAATTCTGGAACCTTTGTGATGAACTATCACAGATCAACGGAATAATTTTCAAAGGAGAGAATATCATTATTCCTTCCAGTCTCAGAGAGAGATTTTGACAAAAATCCATGCTGGACACATGGGCATGGAAAAGTACAAACAGAGAGCACGGGTCATTTTGTTTTGGCCCGGAATGTGCAAACAAATAGAGGACAATGTTGGTTAATGCGCCATATGTCTTGAACGACGCCCCTCAAACACCAAAGAGCCAATGTTACCTCACTGTATCCCAGACCGACCCTGGCAGGTCGTGGCAACCGATCTGTTCACCTGGAACAACGAGGACTACATCGTAACAGTGGACTACTACAGCAGATAATTCGAACTCAACAAGCTTCACAGCATCACTTCTGCAGCTGTGATACACAAGGTGAAAGCACCCTTTGCCAGGCATGGCATTGTAGAGACTTTAATATCTGACAATGGGCCCTGTTACAAATCAAATGAGTTTGAATCCTTCACAAAAGCATGGGAGTTCACACATGTCACCACAAGCCCACATTACCCTCAAAGTAATGGCCTTGCTGAAAAATCAGTGCAGATTGCTAAATCACTCATGGACAAAGCAAAAGCAGACAAGAGAGACCCCTACCTCAGCCTCCTTGAATACCGCAACACTCCAGTTGACAACTTCAAATCACCAGCCCAGCTGTTGATGAGCCGCAGCCTTCGCTCAATCCTTCCCAGCACCAACCATTAGCTGCAACCTGAGGATGTCAGCTACAAGGAAATGCATGGACAACAACAACAAAAGCGATACTGCGACAGGTCAGCTAGACCACTGCCACCACTGATCGACGGAGAGTCAGTTAGAATCCAGGAGCATGGCCTCTGGAAGCCAGCAGTCGTCATCCAGCCAGCTGACATTGATCGACGGAGAGTCAGTTAGAATCCAGGAGCATGGCCTCTGGCCAAGATCCAGCAGTTAGAATCCAGGAGCATCATCCAGCCAGCTGACACTGATCGACGGAGAGTCAGTTAGAATCCAGGAGCATGGCCTCTGGAAGCCAGCAGTCGTCATCCAGCCAGCTGACACTGATCGACGGAGAGTCAGTTAGAATCCAGGAGCATGGCCTCTGGAAGCCAGCAGTCGTCATCCAGCCAGCTGACACTGATCGACGGAGAGTCAGTTAGAATCCAGGAGCATGGCCTCTGGAAGCCAGCAGTCGTCATCCAGCCAGCTGACACTGATCGACGGAGAGTCAGTTAGAATCCAGGAGCATGGCCTCTGGAAGCCAGCAGTCGTCATCCAGCCAGCTGACACTGATCGACGGAGAGTCAGTTAGAATCCAGGAGCATGGCCTCTGGAAGCCAGCATGGCCTCTGTCATCCAGCCAGCTGACACTGATCGACGGAGAGTCAGTTAGAATCCAGGAGCATGGCCTCTGGAAGCCAGCAGTCGTCATCCAGCCAGCTGACACTGATCGCCACGGAGAGTCAGTTAGAATCCAGGAGCATGGCCTCTGGAAGCCAGCAGTCGTCATCCAGCCAGCTGACACTGATCGACGGAGAGTCAGTTAGAATCCAGGAGCATGGCCTCTGGAAGCCAGCAGTCGTCATCCAGCCAGCTGACACTGATCGACGGAGAGTCAGTTAGAATCCAGGAGCATGGCCTCTGGAAGCCAGCAGTTAGAATCGTCATCCAGCCAGCTGACACTGATCGACGGAGAGTCAGTTAGAATCCAGGAGCATGGCCTCTGGAAGCCAGCAGTCGTCATCCAGCCAGCTGACACTGATCGACGGAGAGTCAGTTAGAATCCAGGAGCATGGCCTCTGGAAGCCAGCAGTCGTCATCCAGCCTGCTGACACTGATCGACGGAGAGTCAGTTAGAATCAGGAGCATGGCCTCTGGAAGCCAGCACGTCATCCAGCCTGCTGACCACAGGAGCGTTAGAATCCAGTGTACCTCCAGCCAGAATCTGGAAGCCAGCAGTCCACGATCGTCCAGCAGTCGTCACCTACTGAACACAAAAGAACAACACACTGATGAGATGAACTGTTCCCCTGAAAGAGAACGTGATGGACTAAACACACACACAGCACAACATACACCATCCTTACCTGCAAACACCACAAGAACTGTTGACTGACACAGAAGCATGCTCAGCATCATATCGCACAAGGTCAGGAAGAGAGGTCAAGCGCAGAGCTGTCCTGGACCTGTGAAATGTTAAAGGGTGTAGGCGGATCGCTGCCCTAAAAGCGTTCCAGACTGTAAACTAGTTATTTATTGAAAGTTCACTTGAAATGCTTTGGTATTTTATTTGTTTGAAATGTTAAGATGTTATTTCTACAGTGAAAGCTGAGTTGCTGAGAATCCCTTGTTTGAAAAGTAACAGTATGTTGGATTATTGTTTCAGAGTCTATGTTGATTCTGTTGGTGTAGTATTGCAATATAAATGGTTACTTACCTTGAGTTCAAACTACAGAGCATGTATTCAAATGAAACGCTTAGAATATGTAAACCTTTCTCTTTGTTTTAAAAGAAGGGGGGATGTAATATTCATATGTGTAAACATTTTTACCGCCATATCATACTGTGCTATGATTGGTTAAGACCACCCAAATGGTTAGGTCATGGGCAGCTTGATCCTGGTTGGCGATACGTGAACATGCCAGTTATAGCTAGCTAATAAAGAGCTACGTTAAGAAATAACCTGTAGTAGTGCATTTTATGATTTTGTACAAAGTGTGCAAAACAAGACACTCACGCGCACACATTCACACGCGAGTGAGTGTACAGATGTAGTCCTTTTTGTTGTGCGTGTGAGTGTCAAGCAGCAGCATGCCAACATATTATAGAGGGTTATCAATGCTAATTCTACAATGCAATCTCTAAATCCTAAATCGGGACGCAAAAATTATAAATGCAGTCATTAAATGCTAATTTGTAATGGTAATTGGTAAATGTAATGCTTAAATACTACATTGGAATTCCAACTAAGCATTTTGTTTTTTTAAAATAATACTGTGACACACACAATAAAAAGATTGCATATGTATTCATATGTTGAGAGAGTAAACAGTGTGCCCACTAGGCACAACCTGGTTGAATCAACGTTGTTTCAACGTAGTTTGTCAATGTGTTGTGACATGGAATCTACATGGAAAATACATTGCGTTTGAAAACAAAGTAATCCACGTACACTGTTTTGAGAGGGAAATTTCAACCACAGGATTATGTCATCACGGTAACCAAATTTCAGACCCAAAAAATGTTGAATTTGTACCTTTAAAACAACGCCAGATCTTCAACGTTCAATCAACTGTCAGAACAAAAAATATAGGCTGGGCAGCACCTCCTACTGGAGAATGTATCTGTATCTACAGCTCTCCTTTGGTCTCCCATCCAGGGTTTTATCCAAGCCCAGCGATGATATTTGTCAATGACTGTTACCAATGTTCCATCGTGAGAATGATCGATGAGATATCTCCACTTAACAATGAAACAGATTCACTGGTGCTATTGAAGTCATTCCAAAGGGTAGTTTTAATAGAGACCAGTTAAATGTCACCATACTTTATCACTCATTTAACATCAATGATACAGTGCCGTGGAAAAGTATCTCCCCCTTCCTGATTTCTTCACATTTGTCACACTTAAATGTTTCAGATCAAACAAATTTAAATGTTACACAAAGATAACCAAAATGCAGTTTGAGTGATAATTTGATTTATTAAGGGAAAAAAAGCTATCTGAACCTTCATGGCCCTATGTGAAAAAGTAATTGCCCCCTAAACCTAATAACTGGTTGTACCACCCTCAGCAGCAACAACTGCAATCAAGCATTTGCGATAACTGGCAATGAGTCTTTCATATCGCTGTGGAGGAATTTTGACCCACTCTTTGCAGAATTGTTCTAATTCAGCCACATTGGAGGGTTTTCGAGCATGAACTGCCTTTTTAAGGTCACACCACAGTATCTCAAACGGATTCAAGTCCGGACTTTGACTAGGCCACTCCAAAACCATATTTTTTTTTTAAGCCATTCCGAGGTGGATTTGCTGTTGTGTTTTGGATCATTGTCCTGCTGCAGAACCCAAGTGTTCTTCGGCTTGAGGTCACGAACTGATGACATTCTCCCTCAGGATTTGGTAGAGAGCAGAATTCATGGTTCCATCAATCACAGCAAGTCATCCAGGTCCTGAAGCAGCAACTCAGCCCCAGACCATCATACTACCAACACCATATTTGACTGTTGGTATGATATTCTTTTTCTGAAATTCTGTGTTACTTTTACACCAGATGTAACGGGATGCACACCTTCCAAAAACTTAAACTTTTGTCTCGTTTGTCCACAGAATATTTCCCCAAAAGTCTTGAGAAAGAGACTAGGCAAAAATGGCATCCATGGCAGAGTTCCAAGGCAAAAACCACTGTTAACCACAAAGAACATAAAGGCTCGTCTCAAAATCAAGATTTTTTTTGGCCAAAAGTGAGACGAGCCTTTGTTCTTTTTGTGGTCAACAGTGATTTTCGCCTTGGAACTCTGCCGTGGATGCCATTTTTGCCCAGTCTCTTTCTTATGGTTGAGTCATGAACACTGACCTTAAAACCTCTCTGGGATATGTGGGACGCTAACACCGGTTCCAACTTGCGCAACGTGACTACAAAATATCTCAAAAGTTACATGTAAACTTTGGCAAAACATTTCAAACTACTTTCCTAATACAACTTCAGGTGTTTTTGTAAGTGAATAATCGATAAAATTGAAGACGGGATGATCTGTGTTCAATACAGGAAGAAAACAAACTGACACTACCTTTCTGGTCACGCGCCTCTATCTAACAGTACACTTGAAGTGACCCTCGTTTTGAACAGGGCTACTTCTTCATTACACAAAGGAAAAACCTCAACCAATTTCTAAAGACTGATGACATCCAGTGGAAGCAGTAGGAACTGCAAGAAAGTCCCTTAGAAATCTGGATTCCCAATGAAAAACCATTGAAAAAAGAGAGTGACCTCAAAAAAAAAAATCTGAATGGTTTGTCCTTGGGGTTTTGCCTGCTACATAAGTTCTGTTATACTCACACACATGATTCAAACAGTTTTAGAAACTTCAGAGTGTTTTCCATAATATGCATATCTTATCTACTGGGGATGAGCAGCAGGCAGTTGAATTTGGGCATGCATTTCATCCGGACGTGAAAATACTGCCCCCTGTCACCAAGAAGTTTAACTGAGGCAAGTGAGGGCTGCAGTTCTTTAGATGCTGTTGTGGGTTCTTTCGTGACCTCTTGGATGAGTCATCGCTGCGCTCTTGGGGCCACTCCTGGGAAGATTCATCACTGTTCCAAATTTTCTCCATTTGTGAATAATGGCTCTCACCGTGGTTCGCTGTGGTCCCAAAACTTTAGAAATGGCTTTGTAACCCTTTCCAGACTGATAGATGTCAATTACTTTGTTTCTCATCTATTCCTGAATTTCTTTGGATCGCGGCATGTCGTCTTGCTTTTTGAGATCTTTGGGCCTACTTCACAAGTTCTATTTAAGTGATTTCTTGAATCAACAGCTCTGGCAGTAATCACGCCTGGGTGTGGCTAGTGAAATTGAACTCAGCTTTCCAAAAAATGTGATTAAACCAGAGTAAATTCATGATATAACAAGGGGGAACAATTACTTTGTCACATATGGCCATGAAGGTTCGGATAGCTTTTTTCCTTTAATAAATAAAATGATCACTTAAAAACTGCATTTTGTGTTTACTTGGGTTATCTTTTTGTAATATAACAATTTGTTTGATGATCTGAAACCTTTAAGTGTGACAAATGTGCAATAAGAAATCAGGAAGGGGGCAAATACTTTTTCACAGCACTGTAAGTGTAACGGTTTTCTTGTGGGGAAAGAAAGGCGGACCAAAATGCAGCGTGGTTAGTTTTGTGCATCTTTAATAAAGATGAAAGTACTACAATTTACAAAACAAGAAACATGACAAAACCAAAACAGTCCTATCTGGTGCCACAAACACAAAGACAGGAACAATCACCCACAAACACACAGTGAAACCCAGGCTACCTAAATATGGTTCCCAATCAGAGACAATGACTAACACCTGCCTCTGATTGAGAACCATATCAGGCCAGACATAGAAATAGACAAACAAGACATCCAACATAGAATGCCCACTCAGAACACACCCTGACCAACCAAAACATAGAAACATACAAATAAACTATGGTCAGGGTGTGACAGTAAGTCTATATATGAATTGCAACATCATCAACAACTATTGTTTCAATTCAACCCTGAATTAAATAAAAATAGACAATACAATATGCATTGGGTTTCAAGCGCTGATTGATTTAAAATGTTATATTTAGTTGTCAGGACCCGGTTTCGAACCTGGGTCTCCGGAGTGAGAAACAGTCACTTAACCAACTGAGCCACGAATAGTCAGCAGAACCCAGAAGATGAGGCAGACACAGCAGTACTTAAGACGGTGTATTTAATAAAGTAAAAACCTAAAATACAAAAAATGGCAAATCCAAAAGGTGGTAGGTAAAGCACAAAAAGGCCTCAAAAGAAACTCACAAAAAATAAACAAAAACAAAAAACAGAATTCCACAAGAGCGTCACCCGGAATCGACAAGAGCACACAGAACACTAGGGCTGGGTGCTAACATACAAACACAGAGCACAGAACTGAGGGAAACTAAGGGTTTAAATACAATGAGGGGAAAACGAGGCACAGGTGCAAATAATAATGGGGATCAAGGGAAAAACATAAGGACAAAAAGCACAATGGGGGCATCTAGTGACCAACAACCGGAACAACCCTGGCCAAATCCTGACATTAGTGATATCAAATTGTGTTTGGTTGTCAACTTAACCACATATCGACATTTGAAGGAGATGTATCTTCTGCATGGATGGTTCCATCCGGCTTTAATTCCAGTTTGTCTATAAATTAATAATTGATATGTTGGAAATTGCGTCTCCAACTCAACCAAAACTCAAACGGTATTTAATGTGCTCTTAAAGTTTGTATTTGATTTAATCCTATTCATTAAGTTAACATTTTTGGTATGCCCAGCGGGTTGATGGTGCTTCATTATCCTTTATAGAACAGGGACTGGGACATCTACAGCTTTCACATCAACTCCACAGTGACCAGTCGCTATGCAACCACTATCATCACCAGCCGGGTTGCCAATCGGATCGACCAGTCACAGGAAATAGAATTCCATGTCAAGATCCCCAAGAATGCTTTCATCAGTAAATTCAAAATGTAAGTCTAAATGAATGTTTCACTGTCTAAGATGAGTTTACACACGTATTACACAAATATTACAAAAATGCTCACACATACAGTAACCCTACCTCCTCTCTCTCTCTCTCTCTCTCTCTCTCTCTATCTCTCTCTCTTCCGCCGTTCTTGTCTTTCTCAGGACCATTGAGGGGCAGACGTATGATGGGATTGTGAAACAGAAGGAGGAGGCTCAGAAGCAGTACACTCAGGCAGTGTCTCGTGGTCAAAGCGCTGGCATAGTCAGGTGTGTGTGGGTGTGTGCAGGACCATCTAAACCTTGTAGTACTGTAATCATGGTCAAATTATTGACCAGGCACCCAGGGCACATGTCCAGGAGGCCCTGACCTCCACCATTGACTTTGTTAGTCACTCTACACATTTTGCCATGACTAATGCCATGTTCAAATGTATGGACATGGCATTAGTCATGGCAAAATGTGTCGAGTTTTAGGAAATTAGCATTAAACATTTTAGCATTTTCTCTCCACCCCATGCGTCTGTGTCTACAGTACGCATGTGTTGTTTTGTATTAGACGGTACCCCTTTTTGTCTCCTAAAGTTCAGTGGGGAGGACCCTTGAGGAGTTTAAGACATCTGTGACTGTGGCCGCGCTCAGTAAGGTGACCTTTGAACTGACCTATGAGGAGCTGCTGAAACGCCGACTGGGCAAGTACGAGCTGCTGATCCATGCTCGACCCATGCAACCTGTTGCTGACTTCAAGGTGGATGGGACTAGCGGTGTGGGATGGGTCTGAGTACAGAGGTCAAATCGCACTCTATGCTGGCTAGGACTGCATGCGAGTGTGCAAGGAGTGTGTTAGGGGTGTGTGTGTGTGTGTGTGTGTGTGTGTGTGTGTGTGAGTGAGTGAGTGAGTGATTGAGTGAGTGAGTGAGTGATTGAGAGAGAGAGAGAGAGAGAGAGAGAGAGAGAGAGAGAGGAGAGAATTGATCAATGCTTGATGAGTCATTTGATATTGGGGTTGATGTTGTATTTTCTTGCTCCTTTTTTCTGTCTCTTCCTTATGGCCAGATTGATGTGTACATCAATGAGCGACCAGGCATTAACTTCCTGGACATAACAGGAGGGCTGAGCACCGAAGCACTGGCAAATGCCATCACCAAAACACATGCTTCTAGTGAGGTAATGTCCAAAACAGGGTAATGTAGAGCTAACCAATAGAAAAGTCCAGACCCCAATACATTACATGGTAAAAAAAATCTGTCTATGAGCCCTTGAGCAAGGCACTTAACCCTAAAGTGCTCCGATACGTTGCTCTGGATAAATAAATTACATAAATGTACATTTTCACACCTCTGGACATGTTAATGCTAATACGAATTAGCTCATTCTAACAGGGTAGGGTAAAGCAGGGTGTGTTTTTAAAAAGCAGAACCTGTAAACTACCAACCCCTCCCCAGGCCTGGGTACATTTCTACCCCAGCAAGGAGCAGCAGAGCCAGTGTGAAAGCTGTGGAGAGCAGGGCCTGAATGGAGACCTGGTCATCGCCTATGATGTCCACAGGAAAACATCCATGGGAGATCTCAATGTACACTTCTTCCATCCTCTTTCTGGCATTACTCCTTCATCTCTACCCCATACTTTAATCACTGTCTCTCATTCCCTCTTCAGGAGGCAGAGGGGTATTTTGTCCATCACTTTGCCCCCAGTGACCTACCACGCATTCCAAAGAATGTGGTCTTCATCATCGATCGGAGTGGCTCCATGCATGGCAGGAAAATGGAGCAGGTTTGTGTGTGTCTGTATGTTGCCTGTTGTAATGCAGCTTAAGGCTTAGCGATTAAGCAATGTACACATACACCACATATTTATATTCAATGAAGGGGACAATGCATATTGATTGAGTGGTTAATTGGTTACATTTGATTGTATTTTGATTGCACTGCGATCTGTCAGACCCGTGAGGCCTTGTTGAAGATCCTGGGAGACCTGGCGGACGACGACCACTTTGGCCTGATCACGTTCGACAGCTCAGTGTCTACCTGGAGGAAGGAGCTGCTGCCGGCCAACCAGGACAACCTGGAGGCTGCCAAGAACTTCGCACGACGCATCCATGAAAGAGGAGGTACAATTATTACTTACAGACAAGGCCTCAACCACAAGCAGCTGCAGACAAAGTTCGGCAGGACCCAGTCAAAGGCAGAGAAGAAATGACCGGTGCGGGTAGACTGTATGCAGATGTTCCTTTGCCGGAAGGCGGAGGTTCATCTTATATGGCGAAATCCACGTCAGATCTCGGCCCTGGGATGGAGTTGGTAGAATTGCTTGATGGCATGTGGGTCATGAAGCAGATGACACCGCAGATTGTCATCACCTACAAAGCAACCAATGTGTTACCTGACTCTGTGTAGACGTCACGTGTAAAGGAGACAATGCGTTATGTAACTTTGCTTAAATGTCACGTGTAAGGGAGAGGATGTCTTGTGTGGCTGTAGTCAAAGGAGGCATGGGCTTGGATATTAAGGGGTATAATTACCAATGTAAATGATAGGGAAAGAGCGGAGAGGAGATTCTGGGGAAGACGGATCAGGAGCTGATTGATGTATTAGAAGTTAAACGACTTTTGGTGTAAGGTCAGAACAGAACTTAGAAGCTTTTGCATTATAATTGCCATATAAAAAACTATGAAATCCATCATTAGTGAAACTGTGGAACCAAAAGAGAAGTGTTACTGGTTTTCATTAACTGGTTAAATTGCTAATTGAATAAAATGCTGAAGAAGAAGAGTAGCGTTGTAACAACTACAGGCTCAGGGGGTTCACCTTGGATCACCATATCGTGGGCTCGAACAGGAAACCACAGGGGGTAACTGTGTAAAAAGGAGCACTGGGTATCTATAGTTTGTCGTTACTCTGACGAAGAGAGTAAGGACAAACATTCCTCTCATAAATGATTTCAAGAAATTAGTCTTAGCTGAAACCCTATACCCGGGACAGCGAGTGTGACTCACCCGGGAGGGTAAACTAGAAAGAGAAGACCAGCCGCTAGCAGGAATGTCTGAGACTATGCAGTGCTTATACAAATTGTTTAGCCCCGTGGTTGCGTGAAAGGCGGGATGACACGTAGTTAGCCGGACCATGGCGCAGAGCGAACTATAAGTAAATATAGGATTTCTCCCGAGTGGCGCAGCGGTCTAAGGCACTGTACCTCAGTGCTTGAGGCGTCACTTCAGACACCCTGGTTTGATTACAGGCTGTTTCACAACCGGCCGTGATTGGGTATCCCACAGGGCAGCGCACAATTGACCCAGAGTCGTCCGGGTTTGGCCGGTGTAGGCCGTCATTGTAAAGAAGAATTTGTTCTTAACTGACTTGCCAAGTTAAATAAAGGTTGGTGTTGTACACAAAAATAGCCCCAGCTCGCGTGTAATATACTGTGACACAAACTACCCTTGAAGTGTTAACAGTAGGAAGGGCTGAGCTAACCTCCGTCAGGCAGAGATAGACCAAGAGGGGTGACCGGGGTTAATAAAGTGGAGCCTACAGCTTCTCTGCTAACTCAGCCTAGGATGTGAAGAGGGAGTCCCGCTCACTGGGAAAGAGGCTCATACCACGGAATAATCCAGGCCTACAGCGTAGTTGGTAGTTGACCCACTCTGTGGGGTCAAGAGAAGATCCACAGGCAAAGACTACCGGTGCGTTTGTGACCCTAGTATGACCCGTAGGAGGCACCACATTACCTACTTACTTATTTTCAAAGATTTACATAGCTGACAGCACAGTTATGATATAGCAGAATTTTGTAGCACTTAAAGGGATAGTGAGATTTTACATTTTTCTGTCTCTGTGTCCAGTATGAAGGATGTTGAAGGTAGTTTCGCAAGTCAATTCTAACTATCGCAATGACTGGAAGTAAACTGGACAGCTAGCATGCATGAGTCATTAAAATGGTATCCATGAGTTTATCTGACTGGTTAAGTAGATAAAGGGCTTAAATGACAAAGGCTCTCACCAACCCTTTAAACGGCACACAGGGTAAAGTAATGGCAGATATGAACAACAGCCTAGTTGGTGACAATAGCAGCTAATCCATAATGTGTTTTCCTCTCTCTTCTCTTCTTAGCCACCGACATCAATGCTGCTGTGTTGGAGGGCACAGCCATGCTGAACCGACACCCACAAGAGGGCTCAGCCTCCCTTCTTATACTGCTCACTGATGGAGACCCAACCACAGGTACACACACACACACACACACACACACACACAGTTTTATATTGCTATCCTTGTGGGGACCAAATAATTGATTCCCATCCTAACCCTTAACCCTTAACCTAACCATAACTTTAACCCTAATCCTAACCTTGGGCGTCCCGAGTGTCACAGCGGTCTATGGCACTGCATCATAGTGCTGGAGAAGTCACTACAGATCCGGGTTTGATCCCGGGCTGTGTCGCAGCAGTGACCGGGTGACCCATGAGGCGGCTCACAATTGGCCCAGTGTCATCAGAGTTAGGGGAGGGTTTGGCCAGCTGGGATGTCCTTGTCCCATTGCACTCTAGCGACTGCTGTGGCTGGCCGGGGAACATGCACAATGACACGGTCACCAGTTGGACGATGTTTCCTCTGACACATTGGTGTGGCTGGCTTCCGGGTTAAGTGAGCAGTGTGTCAAGAAGCAGTGCGGCTTGGCAGGGTTGTGTTTCGGAGGACGCATAACTCTCGACCTTCGCCTCTCCCGAGTCCGTACGGGAGTTGTAGCGATGGGACAAGACTTTAACTACATATTGGATATCATGACATTTGGGAGAAAAAGGGAGGTAAAATGTTTTATCAAAACAAAAAACCTTAACCCCAAACCCCTAACCCTAACCCTGACCCAAATTCTAAACCTAACCCCAATTGTAAACATTAACCTAACCCATAAGCCTAAAATAGCATTTCTCCTTTTGGGGACTGGTAAAATGTTTTTGTTTTACTATCCATGTGAGGACTTCTTGTACCCACAAGGATAATTAAACAAAAAACACACACACGCGCGCACACACGCACACACACACACACGCACACGCACACACACACGCACACGCACACACAATGAAAGCCAATCTACCTTTCCTCAGGTGAGACCAACCTGGAAAAGATTCATGAGAACATAAGGGAGGCTATTGGTAAGAAATTCCCTCTTTACTGTCTCGGCTTTGGAATGGATGTCAACTTTGACTTCCTGGAGAAGATGGCGCTGGAGAACGGAGGTGTGGGACGCAGAATATATACAGACTCTGATGCTGCTCTGCAGCTGCAGGTAAGGTAACACACAGTGTGTGGCACTGCAATGGACTGTAATTCTTTCTTACAAATCTCAACATAAATAATTTTAGCCTGTAACAAAAACAATTTAAAAACATTCCCAACTGAGCTTCGTTAGCTGGAATACAAAAATGCTGAACCAACCTTTAAGGCTTTATTTTAACAAACCTAATGCAATTTTAATCTAAGTCCTGGTGGTAGCGCTATAAGTTCGGAGGCGTGTCAGAAATATTTTTGCTATTTTCACAACCGGAATTATGAGCCCAGTAGCTGGCGGTGGCACGAAAAGTCTGGGTTTTTATGAATAAACAAGTTGAAGGTGTGTAGAGGCTTGATCCCTCACTGGCCAATCAGAACATGCCCCATGGCTAAATACTGTATGTGGTTGCTTCAAGTTTCGTATTTGCGGTCTTTTATGTATTGTAATGAATTCTAACTAGACCGTTAGTCCGTTTTAGGCAAGTTTGTTAAATAGCCTACGGAAACAAAATGTTCAAAAATGTAGACCTATCGCATATTTGCTAAATATATTGAACTTGTTTTTGAACAGTAATTACATGGGTTCAATATGGAAATATATTGTTAACATTCACACTGATAATGGCTTCGTGTAAAATGCACCACGTCTGAGCCATGGATAAACGTTGTCAATGAGAAAGATTCAATTCATTATCGATAAGAGCGAAAAAGACAGAGTGAATAATTCGAATCAAATTAGAATAAAACGAAACAACAACTTGTTTTTAAATATGCCATGTCTGAACACAGTTACAGGCAGGGCTGTTATGGTGACTGTATTACCGCCACACCGGCGGTCAGGAGTCAGGGCACCATCCAATGTAATTAATAACTTCACCATATAATGTCAGATATTTTTACCCATACCTTTATTACCATGCAACGTATGTGACTTTGATGTTTACTCCTGGTCTTATTTAGGCCATAACAAAGGGATTGAATACTGGTGCGACAGATTTTACATGACAAAATTGCAAACTAATGTTTAACACTTTCACCACCTTACCGCCAGTTGAAAATAGAGCCCTTAATAAAGTGTAATAAAATCCTATCTCATCTAAGCAGGCTTAAACGGTTGTTTTCCGTTTATCTGACTGTAGTTGACTTGGGAGGAAACAAAAAGGAGCAAGGGGGTGGGACTAATGGCTACTGTACTGTATGATTGACAGGGCTTTTATGAAGAGGTGGCTACACCCCTATTGACGGACGTGCAGATGGTATATCTGGGTGGGACTAACCTGACCCAAACCAACTTCAGCCAGTATTACAACGGCTCTGAGATCGTGGTGGCTGGCCAGATCCCCGACAACAACATAGAGATGTTTACCGCAGAAGTCATAGCCATATCGGTGAGGTCACCTCTGCTCTACCCCCCTTTACAAGTCCATAGGTCAGATCACTCCATACTGTCCTGTTCTTTGTTTAGTATGTTCTTTTGTTTTTTTTTAAATATACAAAATGTTGATAAAAAAATGTTCCGTATCAGTACTTTAGAGACATCTCAGTCAAACGTCAATATATACAATAAAGTCAATGTTTAGTATTGAGATGTGAGGATGCCTTGATTGTTTCAGAAAAGCAATAGGGTGATGTACTCTGACACATTACCAATGAAGGAGCCCATTGAAGCCAGGTCTGACAGCCACATCCAGAGGCTGTGGGCCTACCTCACTGTTAAGCAGCTCCTGGACAAAGAGTGAGTTTGCTTTGCATGACATTGTCTGTGTTTGGGTATGTTTGCACCTGTGTCTATGAAGAGGAGTATCCTATAAAGCAAGCCAGATTTACTTAGGGTTTTCTAAAGCCAACCAGCTTCAGTTAGCTTCACACACCAGCTCAGGCTTCATTTGTACTACAACGGTGGATATTGTTCATCCGCCTGCTGCTAACGCTAGCAGGTTTGTAACTGCACGAGCATCAGTCAAATGCCAAGCTCTACATTGAGACAATGCTGAAACATCCATTCATGGGCGAGTCAGTGCCACATTTTCATTTGTGCCAACAACAAAAAACTATTCTATAAAAATCTAGCAAATTCAGCAGGCTATGGTCTGAAATAGTCTTTTAGGAGTGCAGTTTTTTTATTACTTATCGTTAATACCATCTTTGGTCTGCTTATTAATGCAGAAGCACCTTTTTTCCCATTCCTGTCAATATTTCTAATATTATTTCTAATATTAATATCTAATAATATTTAAGTCATACAAAAGTGTTACATGGAGTGAAGTTTAAAATTAATTCTGTGATGTATTTTAACATGAAACGTTTACAAAAGCAAAACAAACATTTAATTAATAAAATATGTAATCAGTCATAGATTTGTAGACATTTTTCAAATGTATATAAAAAAATGGAAATATCATATTTACGTAAAATATTCAGTCACTCAGTACTTTGTTGAAGCACCTTTGGCAGCAAACACATCCTAGAGCAGGTGTTCTTCAACCTTTTTCAGCCTGGGACCCAAATGAGAAATTCTGTGTTTTCCTGGGACCCAAGCTTATGAAAACATGCAACTATACGTACATATTGGTACATTTCATTGCACTTATGTCCATTAACAAATGCAACATAGACAAATATCAATTCAATGAAATACCCATATAAATAGCTATTCATGTTTATTTTCCCTCTTAAAACACTTTGCATATCTGTCTAGGTTGGAACTGTTGCTGTTAAAATACAAGTCAGAATTTTGAACTCTTTGATAACAGAACACACACACATGCTCAGTACAACCTTAAGTAACAGTACAGATGAAACAATGATCAGGCCTACTGTACATCTTACTGTAGAAATTATTGTTGAAAAAAAGTATAGGTTGTAACTGTTGCTGTTAAAATACAATAAATCATTTTTATTCTGAACTGGAATAAACTGACACACACACACACACACACACACACACACACACACACACACACACACACACACACACACACACACACACACACACACACACACACACACACACACACACACACTCCTAATGAGAGATGTGTGACTGCAGGTCTATTCTGGACATTTTGGCAGTGCAACCCTGAGGTTATGCTCAGTATTGAGTCTGTTTCTTTACTTGTTTCTTAACTATGCCAGATTTGAGAACCCTGACTCGCATAGGTAACTTTATATGGTGCCAAACTGGATCAGAACATCAGTACTGCTTTCTCTACCAGGCAGGAGACCGCTATGCATAGTCACTTTAACTCTACCTACGTATACACATTACCTCAAAATAACTCCACATCGACTACTATGAGATAGCACTCCCTTATTTCTGCTTATCATCACCTGTTATAAAATGACAACAATGCCTTGCGTGTTGACTTACCACTGTCGAAGCACTGTTTCCTGAAGCATACTGCCCTGTTCTGAAACTGCTGCTAAACAACAGCACTGCAGCGTGTGGGTCACGGTGTGATCTTCAAGAAAACTGCAGAAAAAAGATCAGGTAAACCGCATTTTCCACCCACTCACACAGCTGCCAAACTGAGCAGAAACACTGCTACTACGCAGAGAGTGCAATGAACAGAGAGTATCAATTTACTCTGACAGATCGCGACTCACCATTAACAGATCCGTGACCCGTTTTGGTTTCATCAGACCAGAGAATCTTGTTTCTCATGGTCTGAGAGTCCTTTAGGTGCCTTTTGGCAAACTCCAAGAGGACTGTTGTTTGCCTTTTACTGAGGAGTGGCTTCCGTCTGGCCAATCCACCTTGATGGTTCCAAACTTCTTCCTTACCAAATGATGTCCAATAAATTGAATTTACCACAGGTGGACTCCAATCAAGTTGTAGAAATATCTCAAGGACGATGGAGGCCACTGTGTTCTTGAGGACCTTCAATGCTGTAGCAATTGTTTGGCCTTGTTTTTGCTATGACATGCACGGTCAACTGTGGGACCTTATATAGACAGCTGTGTGCCTTTCCAAATCATGTCCAATATTGAATTTACCACAGGTGGACTCCAGTCAAGTTGTAGAAACATCTCAAGGATGATCAATTGAAACAGGATGCACCTGAGCTCCATTTTGAGTCTCATACTAAAAGGTCTGAATACTTACAGTTGAAGTCGGAAGTTTACATATACCTTAGACAAATACAATTAAACTCAGACTTCACAATTCTTGACATTTAATCCTAGTAAAAATCCCCTGTTTTAGGTCAGTTAGGATCACCACGTTATTTTAAGATTGTGAAATGTCAGAATAATAGTAGAGAGAATGAATTATTTCAGCTTTTATTGCTTTCATCATATTCCCAGTGGGTCAGAAGTTTACATACACTCAATGAGTATTTGGTAGCATTGCCTTTAAATTGTTTAACTTGGGTCAAACGTTTCAGGTAGCCTTCCACAAGCTTCCTGCAATACGTTGGGTAAACTTTGGTCCATTCCTCCTGACAGAGTTGGTGTAACTCAGTCAGGTTCGTAGGCCTCCTTGCTCGCACACGCTTTTTCAGTTCTGCCCACAAATGTTCTTTCGGATTGAGGTCAGGGCTTTGTGATGGCCACTCCAACATCTTGACGTTGTTGTCCTTAAGCCATTTTGCCACAAATTTGGAAGTATACTTGGGGTCATTGTCCATTTGGAAGACCCATTTGCAACCAAGTTTTAACTTCCTGACTGATGTCTTGAGATGTTGCTTCAATATATCCACATAATTTTCCACCCTCATGATGCCATCTATTTTGTGAAGTGCACCAGTCCCTCCTGCAGCAAAGAATTCCCACAACATGATGATGCCACCCCCATGCTTCATGGTTTGGATGGTGTTCTTCGGCTTGCAAGCCTCCCCCGTTTTCCTCCAAACATAACGATGGTCATTATGGCCAACAGTTCTATTTTTGTTTCATCAGACCAGAGGACATTTCTCCAAAAAGTACGATCTTTGTCCCCATGTGCAGTTGCAAACCGTAGTCTGGCTTTTTTATGGTGAGATTGGAGCAGTGACTTCTTCCTTGCTGTGCGGCCTTTCAGGTTTTGTCGATATAAGACTTGTTTTACTGTGGATATGGATACGTTTGTGCTCGTTTCCTCCAGCATCTTCACAAGGTCCTTTGCTGCTGTTCTGGGATTGATTTGCACTTTTCGCACCAAAGTATGTTCATATCTAGGAGACAGAACGTGTCTCCTTCCTGAGCGGTATGATGGTGTTTATACTTGTGTGCTATTGTTGATACAGATGAATGTGATACCTTCAGGCATTTGGAAATTGCTCCCAAGGATGAACCAGACTTGTGGAGGTCTACAATTATTTTTCTGAGGTCTTGGCTGATTTCTTTTGATTTCCCCAATGAGACAATGAGGTTGAAGGTAGGCATTGAAATACATCCACAGGTACACCTTCAATTGACTCAAATGATGTCAATTAGCCTATCAGAAGCTTCTAAATCCATTACATATTTTTCTGGAATTTTCCATGCTGTTTAAAGGCATCGTCAATTTAGTGTATGTAAACTTCTGACCCACTGGAACTGTGATACAGTGAATTATAAGTGAAATAATCTGTAAACAATTGTTGGAAAAATTACTTGCGTCATGCACAAAGTAGATGTCCTAACCGACTTGCCAAAACTATAGTTTGTTAACAAGAAACTTACGATTTCAACCGGATGTAAATAAGATATATATATATATATATATATATATTTAATTTTTTATATATACATATTTAATTTTTTTTGCAAACATTTCTGTTTTCGCTTTGTCATTATGGGATACTGTGTATAGATTGCTGAGGATTTTTTTTTTATTTAATCCATTTTAGAATAAGGCTGTAACGTAACAAAATGTGGAAAAAGTCAAGGGATCTGAATACTTTCCGAAGGCACTGTATATGCCAGGTCACAACCGAAACAATGATGTCACTACCAAAACGCCTGTTATTTTGGCCAAAAATGAAGATAGTAAAAGTAACAAGTAAATCAATCAATATGTTTCAGATTCATACATTAATCATTGGACATTATTCAGAGAATAATAGAGATGATATTTCTTTAAATTAAATTGAAAGGAATAATACACCTGTCGTGGAAATTCTACACGGGGACACTCAATGTCAATTTTAAATGAATCTTCCTTTATTCTCAACGCGCTGGAGAGGTTCTAACCAACTCAATGCACCATGTACACATGTCGATCAGAAGCTCCAACAGAGAAGTCTCATTAGTTCTCTTATATACGTACACAGAAAGTAATAATGACATGTTTTAGCTTATTCATTATTCATAATTAAGTCATCATTAACATTTGCTTCATTCATGTGACCGACCAATACTGGTGCATGCATGTGACAGACCAATACCTCACGAGGCTTTCTTCTCTCCAAGCTGAGACCTTGAAACTGAGATATCGTTCTCAAAACAAGGGTCTGGGCGTACTGCCAAATTGCAGATACTACAGTGAGGAATTCTCCCAGGCACGTTCAATCAGTCACTTACATGAACACAGAAATTGGTTATTAGAAAAGCACAAACGTAAACATTCCCAGTTCATTACACCCAAACCATTCATTCCTATGCTTTACAGTGTTAAATAACACAAATATATGATAACAATATTGTTTGTGAACAAATGTTTCATTTTGTCATTTTAATAAGGTTATTAAGAGCAACGTGAAAATCGTTGTGGAAATCTGATGCAGCTCAAGTCGACTACAAAACCCACGATGCAATGCTCTCTCTCTTTCTCTCTGAGCATGCTTTCTAGCTAGCTAGTGTAGCTAATGTACACACAATAATACCAAAGATAGTACAAGGTGCCAGATGTTTAACCGGATGTATAAATCTGAAGCATCCAAATACGGTGAGGCGATGAAGCCCAGTGGGAGAATATGGAGTGAGATGGAACTGGGCCTACATTCTGCATATTTTCTCACTGAAGAAAAGCCCGATCTCAATACAGTCTTCTGTTACCATAACTAGAATCTGTTACAGATAGAGTGCATTAAGTTTTGCAGGTTCAAGTCCCGTACTTTTTCTGAATGTCCTCTCCCGATATGATCAAATTCATGAAAATGTAAAATTGTATTCAAATTCGTTGGTTAATTTACCATCATCCAATACACGCGCACACACACACACGCACGCACGCACGCACGCGCACACACACACACACACACACACACACACACACACACACACACACACACACACACACACACACACACACACACACACACACACACACACACACACACACACACACACACACACACACAGGGCAAGGGGGGAGAATAGAAAATTGCGTTGCGTGATGGACGTTGAAAGAAAAACTGAGTTGAATATTTGGTCCACTGTTTAGTTTGACCACATCTTAGCAAAATGCATACCTTGTCATGACGATATAAAAGGATGTATGTGTTCTAGACAAGTATGCCCATACCATATATTGGCTGATATGGCAATCAGGAGTAGAGGTAATGTTTTAAAAAGCATTATGAAATGTGTGTTACTCCCTATCTCCATTGACAAGAACCTTATTGTGAGAACGTGGCACAATGCAATTTCCTGAATTCACTGACGGACCACATATCTTAGCTGTTAAATCACGGTGAAAATACATGTTTTACCCAACTCATAGAACATAGACTATCACCAAATTAACAAGAGTTTCATTCGGTAATGGATTATCTCTTTAAATTTTTTGAAAATCGTATTTTGTAAATTTTTTATGCAAATACATTTATTATACCTGTGTTTGTGTGTGTTTGTTTCAGGGTGCAGTTGAGCGGGACGGCAAAGGAGAAGGTGAAGAAGGAGGCCCTGGATCTTTGTCTGAAGTACAGCTTTGTGACTCCTTTCACCTCAATGGTGGTCACCAAGCCCCAGGGAGAGGACTCACAGGTGGCCCACAAGCCCAAGGAGGGGGAGAAACGGAAACAATCTAGTCAAGTCGACTACGGGTCATCATTACATTTCTTGAACCACCAAGTCCACAGTGAGCAAAACTACCATCATCATCACCACACACACACACACACACACACACACACACACACACACACACACACACACACACACACACACCACCCCCCACAGGCACACACAGTGTGGCAATTAACTTTTTCTGGCTGGGGGCAGTATTGAGTAGTTTGGATGAATAAGGTGCCCAGAGTAAAATGCCTGCTACTCAGTCCCAGTTGCTAATATATGCATATTATTAATATATTTGGATAGACAACACTCTGAAGTTTCTAAAACTGTTTGAATGATGTCTGTGAGGCAGGCAAAACCTGAGAAAAAAATCCAACCAGGAAGTGGGAAATCTGAGGTTGGTCATTTTTCAACTCATTCCCTATTGAAGATACAGTGGGATATTGGTCATGTTGCGGGGAATGAGTCAGAGGTCTGCCAAAATGCCTTGAGCTCGTGACGCTCGTTCATGTGAGAGTTGGCTTGAGTTCCATTGCATTTCTGAAGACAAAGGAATTCTCCGGTTGGAACATTATTGAAGATTTATGTTAAAAATATCCTAAAGATTGATTCTATACTACGTTTGACATGTTTCTACGGACTGTAACGGAACTTTTTGACTTTTTGTCTGCTCCTAGTGAACGCGCTTCGTGAGTTTGGATTTGTTTACCAAAGGAGCTATTTGGACATAAATTATGGACATTATCGAACAAAACAAACATTTATTGTGGAACTGGGATTCCTAGGAGTGCATTCTGATGAAGATCATCAAAGGTAAGTGGTCTGTTATACTCACAGACATAATTCAAACAGTTTTAGAAACTTCAGAGTGTTTTCTATCCAATAATAATAATAATATGCATATATTAGCATCTGGGACAGAGTAGGAGGCAGTTTACTATGGGCACGCAATTCATCCATAGTGAAAATGCTGCCCCCTATCCCTAAAAAGTTAACAAGAAGTGTATCTTTAAAATGGTTTGAAATACTTGTATGTTTGAGGAATTTTAATTATGGGATTTCTGTTGTTTTGAATTGGCGCCCTGCACTTTCACTGGCTGTTGTCATATCGATCCCGTTACCGGGATCTCAGCCCTAAGAAGTTTTATTATATGGTGTGAGTCAATTGCGTAAATAAAAGACCAAAGGCTGTCAATCTACAGTATAAACTTTACATTATAAACTGTATATGAACTTTAAATATATGTTGTGTTTACCAGGACCGCCTGTATTGTCAGCCCAAAACCTTCCTGGTAAGACAAATACCTTACCCCTAATTTTACTCAATCTTCTATTTTGGCCAGGATTAAATTCAAAACTGCGATAAAGCGAGCTTGAAGAGCGATTGGATTGAATCCTGGCCCTTGTCTAGGTTAAATTCAGAAGTCACTACTGACTCTACCCAAAATGTTCTCTCTATTTTTATCCATCTCTCTCTTTGACTCTCATCCTCTTATCTATTCTCCGGTTACTTGACTCTATTTTTTCTCAGATGTTTTGGTGAAATACACGTTTGTCTGTGCAGTATGTGTGTTTGTAGTTGGACAGAATGTAAAGAAAATAACTACAGTAAAAATATACACTCACCGGCCAGTTTATTAGGTAACCACCCCGTTCACGAAAATGGATCGCTCCTACAGACAGTGAGTCTCGTGGCCGTGGCTTGCTATATAAAGCAGGCAGACAGGCATCAAGGCATTCAGTTACTGTTCAATTGAATGTTAGGATGGGCAAAACGAGTGACCTAAGAGACTTTGAGTATGGTATGACCACCGGTGTCAGGTATGCCGGATCCAGAATCTCAGAAACATTGCCTTCCTGGGCTTTTCGCGCACGGCAGTGTCCAGAGTTTACTGAGAATGGTGTGACAAACAAAAAACATCCAGTCAGCAGCAGTCCTGTGGGCAAAAACAGTTAGTCGATGAGAAAGGTATATGGAGAGTGACCAGAAAGGTCAAAGGAGAATGGCAAGAATGGCAACAGGTGGGCCACAAACAGGAAATAATGGTGAAGTACAACAGTGGGGTTCAGAACGGCATCTCGGAATGCACAACTCATCGATCCTTGTCACGGATTTGCTATTGCAGCAGATGACCACACCGGGTTCCACTCCTACAGCTAAAAACAAGAAGTGGATCCAGTGGGCACACGGTCACCAACACTGGACAGTCGACGAATGCTGTTGCATCACAATGATGGCAGAGTCAGGATTTGGCATAAGCAGCATGAGTCAATGGCCCCATCCTGCCTGGTGTAAACTGTACAGCCTAGAGGCGGTGGTGTGGGGAATGTTTTCCTGTCACACACTAGGTCCCTTGATACCAATTGAGCATCGAATGTTTCAGACACCTTGTAGAATCAATGCCCCAAATATTTCAAGCTGTTATGGAGGCAAAGGTGGGTCTGACCCAATAGTAGATGGGTGTTCCCTAATAAACTGTCCATGACTGTATGTGAATATATACAAACACTAAAACCTGAATAAATAGCATCAAGATCAGTGGGATCAGGTTAAGATTAGTACAGTTGAAGACGGAAGTTTACACACCTTAGCCAAATACATTTAAACTCGGTTTTTCACAATTCATGACATTTAATCATGGTAAAAAGTTAGGATCACCACTTTATTTTAGAACGTGAAATGTCAGAATAACAGTAGAGAGAATGAATTATTTCAGCTTTTATTTCTTTCATCACATTCCCAATTGGTCAGAAGTTTACATACACTCAATGAGTATTTGGTAGCATTGTCTTTAAATTGTTTAACTTGGGTCAAACGTTTCGAGTAGCCTTCCACAAGCTTCCCAAAACACATTGGGTGAATTTTGGCCCATTCCTCCTTGACAGAGCTGGTGTAACTGAGTCAGGTTTGTAGGCCTCCTTGCTCACACACGCATTTTCAGTTTTGCCAACAAATTTTCTATAGGATTGAGGTCAGGGCTTGGCCACTCCAATACCTTGACTTTGTTGTCCATTTGGAAGACCCATTTGCGACCAAGATTTAACTTCCTGACTGGTGTCTTGAGATGTTGCTTCAATATATCCACATCATTTTCCTACCTCATGATGCCATCTATTTTGTGAAGTGCACTAGTCCCTCCTGCAGCAAAGCACCCCCACAACATGATGTGGCGGTTTATGGCGGTTTTGGAGCAGTGACTTCTTCCTTGCTGAGCGGCCTTTCAGGTTTTGTCAATATAGGACTCGTTTTACTGTGGATATAGATATGTTTGTAGATGTTTCCTTCAGCATCTTCACAAGGTCCTTTGCTGTTGTTCTGGGATGGATTTGCACTTTTCACACCAAAGTAGGTTTATCTCCAGGAGACCGAATGTGTCTCCTTCCTGAGCGGTATGACGGCTGCGCGGTCCCATGGTGTTTATACTTGCGTACTATTGTTTGTACAGATGAACGTGGTACCTTCAGGCATTTGGAATGAGGCACTGACTTTGAAGGTAGTTCTTGAAATACATCCACAGGTACCCCTCCAATTGACTCAAATGATGTCAATAAGCCTATCGAAAGCTTCTAAAGCCATGACGTAGTTTTCTGGAATTTTCCAAGCTGTTTAAAGGCACAGTCAACTTAGTGTATGTAAACTTCTGACCCACTGGAATTGTGGTACAGTGAATTATAAGTGAAATAATCTGCCTGTAAACAATTGTTGGAAAAATGACTTGTGTCATGCACAAAGTTGATGTCCTAACCGACTTGCCGAAACTATAGTTTGTTAACAAGAAATGTGTGGAGTTGTCAGAGTCGTGTGTATAGGTGGCAGGGAAGTCAGGCGCAGGAGAATCAGACTTGGTGGAATGGAGTAGTTTAATAACTTTAAAAAAACATAACTCTAAAACCATGAATGCAATAAAATAAAGTGGGTACGAGGACCCGTTGCGCACCAATACAAACAACACGAATACTGAACAACAAACAATTTCTAATAAAGACAAGGGGAAACAGAGGGTTAAATACACAACATGTAATGAATGGGAATGAAACCAGTTGTGTAAAAGACAAGACAAAACCAATGGAAAATGAAAAATGGATCAATGATGGCTAGAAGACTGGTGACGTCGACCGCCGAGCACCGCCCAAAGAAGGAGAGGTATCGCCTTCGGCAGAAGTCGTTACAGGAGTGTGTCAGAGTCCTTTAAGAACAGTGGGTTTGGAGTCAGGCGCAGAGAGCAGAGGGTTCGAATAAATGTATATTTTCTTACCGGAAAAAATTGTCACGCCATAAATACAAGGCGCATCAACTGACCGGCCCATACACAGGACCCAAAATGTCCGGAAAAATAAAATACAAGCGAGCATCCACAACCTAACAGTATAACAATCCCGCACAAACCTAGGCGGGCCTAATAGGCTTAAATAGACAAAAATCATTAAACACAATAAGGTACAGGTGCAATTAATGTGACCAAATGAACAGAAAAGGAAAAAGGGATCGGTGGCGGCTAGTAGGCCGGCGACGACGACCGCCGAGCACTGCCCGAACAGGCAGGGGAGCCACCTTCGCTGGGAGTCGTGGCAGAGGGGTTGAAAAACGAGTTTTAATGACTCCAACCTAAGTGTATGTAAACTTCCGACTTCAACTGTATATATGAAATGATTTAATGAAATTAAATGGTCATTAATACATAGTTTAATTTTACAAACAATTTCGTCACAATACACTTCACAAACAAAACAAAAATGATAGGGATGAGGAGAGAAAAAAGGATGGAAAACCATCAAATCAAAAGGAATGACAACAACAATAAAGAGATGCTACAGTGCCTTGCGAAAGTATTCGACCCCCTTGAACTTTGCGACCTTTTGCCACATTTCAGGCTTCAAACATAAAGATCATCATGATCAATCATGAAGTGGAACGACATTTATTGGGTATTTCAAACTTTTTTAACAAATCAAAAACTGAAAAATTGGGCATGCAATATTATTCAGCCCATTTACTTTCAGTGCAGCAAACTCTCTCCAGAAGTTCAGTGAGGATCTCTGAATGATTCAATGTTGACCTAAATGACTAATGATGATAAATACAATCCACCTGTGTGTAATCAAGTCTCCGTATAAATGCACCTGCACTGTGATAGTCTCAGAGGTCATCATGAAGAACAAGGAACACACCAGGCAGGTCCGAGATACTGTTGTGAAGAAGTTTAAAGCCGGATTTGGATACAAAAAGATTTCCCAAGCTTTAAACATCCCAAGGAGCACTGTGCAAGCGATAATATTGAAATGGAAGGAGCATCAGACCACTGCAAATCTACCAAGACCTGGCCGTCCCTCTAAACTTTCAGCTCATACAAGGAGAAGACTGATCAGAGATGCAGCCAAGAGGCCCATGATCACTCTGGATGAACTGCAGAGATCTACAGCTGAGGTGGGAGACTCTGTCCATAGGACAACAATCAGTCGTATATTGCACAAATCTGGCCTTTATGGAAGAGTGGCAAGAAGAAAGCCATTTCTTAAAGATATCCATAAAAAGTGTCATTTAAAGTTTGCCACAAGCCACCTGGGAGACACACCAAACATGTGGAAGAAGGTGCTCTGGTCAGATGAAACCAAAATTGAACTTTTTGGCAACAATGCAAAACGTTATGTTTGGCGTAAAAGCAACACAGCTCATCACCCTGAACACGCCATACCCACTGTCAAACATGGTGGTGGCAGCATCATGGTTTGGGCCTGCTTTTCTTCAGCAGGGACAGGGAAGATGGTTAAAATTGATGGGAAGATGGATGGAGCCAAATACAGGACCATTCTGGTAGAAAACCTGATGGAGTCTGCAAAAGACCTGAGACTGGGATGGAGATTTGTCTTCCAACAAGACAATGATCCAAAACATAAAGCAAAATCTACAATGGAATGGTTCAAAAATAAACATATCCAGGTGTTAGAATGGCCAAGTCAAAGTCCAGACCTGAATCCAATCGAGAATCTTTGGAAAGAACTGAAAACTGCTGTTCTCAAATGCTCATCATCCAACCTCACTGAGCTCGAGCTGTTTTGCAAGGAGGAATGGGAAAAAAGTCAGTCTGTCGATGTGCAAAACTGATAGAGACATTCCCCAAGCGACTTACAGCTGTAATCGCAACAAAAGGTGGCGCTACAAATTATTAACTTAAGTGGGCTGAATAATTTTGCACGCCCAATTTTTCAGTTTTTGATTTGTTAAAAAAGTTTGAAATATCCAATAAATGTCGTTCCACTTCATGATTGTGTCCCACCTTTTGTTGATTCTTCACAACAAAATACAGTTTTATATCTTTATGTTTGAAGCCTGAAATATGGCAAAAGGTCGCAAAGTTCAAGGGGGCCGAATACTTTCGCAAGGCACTGTATATCAGTGGATTCCCCCAGCACTATTAACTCAATGAACTTTCCTCCTGTCATTCCCTAGCTGGTCCTCCCCGAAGACAAGGACTAAGAGGCAAGTGTGCCTATTTCAACTGCTGTTAAAGTGTAGTGCAGAAGAAAAAAAATTCCGCAATGATTGAATTCTGACCAATTCCCCAAATTCGGTGATGAGTTTTACAACTGCCCCTGCTTTACAGGAAATTCCAACAAAGGGGAGGGGGGAAGAAGAGGAATCATGCCAAGAGGCGGCAAGTGACTACCTTTCCCCTCCATCGCAGCTGAACTTGTTGAACATCAGCTTACGTGTGCTCATTTTGTGTTTTTGTCATAGGCTTGATGAGTCGTACTGATTATGATGTTGGTCATGCTGTCCAGAAGTCATTTCCTGACTTTGGCATGGGTAATTCTTTGATATCTTGTGTGTGTGTGTGTGTGTGTGTGTGTGTATCTGTGTGTAGGATTCTTTGTGTTCATGTTCTGACTGTATGTCGGGTTCTCTCTGTGAGTGTTCTCTCATGTTACACTTTCAGGTTATTTTGATTATAATGATCCTCTGCGAGCTCACCCAACTAAAACTACAATGAGAACTAGAACTACAACTGGTACTGCAACATTTGTCGTTTTCAAAATGTCTTTTTTTGTATATTTAAGATGTTGTCTAAGGTTATTGCTGTTTTTTCTCACAAAGTATCTTAAGCACCCTTCTGCATTCTCTCGGTCTGTCTCTCTCTCTATTCCTTTCTCGATTTTCCTCGCTCTCTCTCTCTCAGTGAGTCCTCTCCGGAGGTTCCTGTTGCCCGCTGAGGGCCAGGCTCTGCCATTGTGCTATGACATTCCCGTGGCTCTCTCTCTCAGACTCCTAATAGACCCCAACAATGGTGACTTGACCTTTTAGAATTTGATTCTCATTTTGAATTCTGACTTTGATTACAAATAGTTATTTCATTCTTTCATTCAATTATTCATTGTCCTTTCCACATCATCCACTCACTCCTCAAACATCGTCGAGTGAACCGTGTCCGTCTTTCACCAGATTTGGCTATGAATGGTCAGCTTGGACAATCACCCAGTGCAGGCTACCAGAAGATTGTGATCCATTACAGAAGCGATCAACATATTGAGTTAGACACTACTGGAATCACCTTCAACGATGGGCAGAATACAACATACTTCTTCTGGAGCCTGAAAATCAACCACGAAACGGACAGGTGCAGAATCATATTCCAACTACATACTTTCGAATAAAAGTCATTTTGTGCTATTGTTTTGTTTCTGTGATGAGAATTCTGATTAAGCCTTTTGTGCAGTGCAAGGTGTTTTATGTATAGCCTGGTTAACCCAAGTGAAGTGAGCCAATAGTGAGCGTAGCGTTCAGTCTTGTTCAGTATTTAGTATTGTGTGGAGACATAAAGAGCTCTAGAATGTATTTTTACTAAAGTGGCATAATGACAGGAAATGTTATACGGTAGCTATACAGGGTACTTTATAGGGTGACGTTTTTTTTAGTTGATTGAATTGATACATCTTAGTCTTGTTATGTCTCTTCCTGCAGTGTGTCTCTCATCCTAAGGGACAAGGAGATGGATGTCACCATAGCATCAACACGGGTCGTCATCATGCTCTACAAGAGGAATGGAATCAAGTTCCTGTGGCCCGTCCTGAGGCAGCGCCCGACAGGAGACAATATTATCGGGCTCATGGGTGAGTGAAACGTTATCAGTCACTCCACGTCATATCCTTCTGGCCTAGTCAATAGTCATGACACATTCTCCTTTGTTTCTATATGTGATGAGATGCTTTTGAAAACAATATTTGCTTCAATTTTTGACATGACTTGTTTTGTGTTGACAGATGAAAATATGTTACTTAGTGACACGGTATAATATAATTTATGATAACATACACCATTTAGCAGATGCTTTTATCCAAAGCAACTAATAGTCATTTTACATATGGGTGGTCCCGGGAATCAAAACCCATAATTCTGACGTTGCAAGAGTCATGCTCCACCTACTAATCGACATAGGACAAGTCCTGAGCTACAGAGGACCACCTCTTTATAATGGCCATTTTGATTTATGGTGACAGATCAATCGAGTACAGGCGTAACTGAATGACAACAGAATATAATAAGGAATTAGATTGAATAGTTTGGGGTAGGCTTCATCTCCGAGGAATGCTCCTCACAGCCAGATGCTGATGACAGGTTGCCCTGTGCTGAGCACCTGGCATCGAACCCCCCGCTGAGGGAAAGGAGTTGCAGTGATGGGCCTTAAGGTTATTATGCTGTTGATGGTGGGGAGGTGGAAAGTCATTGGAAGACTGTTGCTGACGTATAAATATTCCCCTAGTTTCATGCCATTGGTTGAAAGAAAGGATAGCGATTATTGCACAAGTGAGCCAATAGGTTAATCAGCAGCTGTGGTGGAATTGCCATAGTGTGCCGTGATTATAGGTTGAAGCTTAATACGTGAATGACAATCCGCACGCTTGCTAATTGGAAAGGAGGAAGAGAGACGTGACGCTATGCTGACAAGGCGACATTATAGACACTACCATATAAAACACCTACTATGCTGATGAGTGAGATAGGAAGCGATGTGAATTATGAGTTAACTTGATTAATGACAAGTGAGGATCCATTCAGACCTGCCTTTCTGATTGAACTTTCGTAACTAACTAACTTGCTAGCAGCATACCACCCTGCATACCACTGTTGGCTTGCTTCTGAAGCTAAGCAGGGTTGGTCCTGGTCAGTTCCTGGATGGGAGACCAGATGCTGCTGGAAGTGGTGTTGGAAGGCCAGTAGGAGGCACTCTTTCCTCTTGTCTAAAAAAAATATATATCCCAATGCAGTGATTGGGGACACTGCCCTGTGTAGGGTGCTGTTTTTTGGATGGGATGTTAAACTGGTTTCCTGACTCTCTGAGGTCATTAAAGATCGCAAGAGTAGAGGTGTTAACCCCGGTGTTCTGGCTAATTTCCCAATCTGGCCCTCAAACCACCTAGTCCCCTAATAATCCCCAGTTGACAATTGGCTCATTCATCCCCCTCCTATTCCCCAGGTTGTTGCTGCAAATGAGAACATGTTCTCAGTCAACTTACCTGGTAAAATAACAGATAAATAAATAAAAAACGACATTATTTGTACTGTGTGTTGCAGCTCTTCCACCTGTTGCCTATGAGGAGGTCCAGGGAATAACAATGAAACTTAAGATTCAGGACAAAGAAGTAGACGTCTCCAGGTAAGTAGTGGTGGAAAAAGTACCCAACTGTCATACTTGAGTAAAAGATACCTTAATAGAAAATGACTCAAATAAAAGTGAAAGTCTACTTGAGTAACAGTCTAAAAGTATTTGGTTTAAAATATACTTAAGTATCAAAAGTGAAAGTATAAATTCTTATATACATCCACATTCCTTATATGAATCAAACCAGATGGCACCGTTTTCTTGTTTTTGTTAATCTATGGAAAGCCAGGGGCACACTCCAACACTCAGACATAACTTACAAACAAAGCATGTCGGTTTAGTGAGTCCGCCAGATCAGAGGCAATAGGGATGATGAGGGAAGTTCGGTTGATAAGTGGCGTGATTTGGACTATTTTCCCGTCTTGCTAAGCATTCAAAATGTAACGACTCCTTTTGGGTGTCAAGGAAAATGTATGGAGTAAAAAGTACAATATTTTCTTAAGGAATGTAGTGAAGTAAAAGTAGTCAAATATAAATAGTAAATTTATAAATAGTAAAGTACAGATACCCCCGAAAATGACTTAAGTACTACTTTAAAGTATTTTTACTTCATCACTTTACACCACTGCAGGTAAGTTTAACTGTCTATCAGACACAGGCTGTATAGATATCTGACTGTTCATCTGTTGTCTGTGATACTACTGTGTATGTATATCAAGGATGCGTATTTGGTATTCTGTTTATGCTATTACATTAAGAACCTTGCTGTGGATTGTGTGTGCGTTGTAGGGACTCTGCTGTGGATCTCAGTGTTCGCTCTGCTCCCAACGTGGCATGCTGGTTGATGCCTCTTCAGTCTGCGCTACTGGGGGGTCTAGCTGACTTCACCGTCACACAACTCTAACTGACCATGTAGTTGCTCCCATCGCCAACTCATAGACATTAAACATACAATAATTATGTTCCAGAATTAAGAAGAACAACCATTAAGACTGAGGTTTCTAGGAGTTCACTTAGTAACACAACTCAAATCTCCTGTGACAAATTAATTGTGGAATAAATATAATTTTTGGGAACGGTTTGACGACTTTTTGTGTTTGCATTCCACCCTCTTCAATAATCGCTGCCTTTCTGACGAAACTCAAGGATCCTCTAAGCCATCATGAACACACAATCTCTCTCTGTCTCCCTCTCTCTCTCCCTCTCTTTGTCTCTCTCTCTCTCTCTTTGTATCTCTCTCTCACTCTCACTCTCACCCTCTCTCTCTCTCACTCTCTCTCACTCACCTATTGTGTACCTGTGTTTACATTCAGGTTTGACTCTGACCACCATCTACAAGGCAAAGGCTGTTTGCACTTGGTGGTTCTGGGAGGTGATTGTTACCAAGTGGGCCACCAAGTACATAACATGGAAATAATCAAACATTCTCTATTTATATACAACTAACCATCATTTTATCAGAGTTGTGTGTATGTGAGTCGTGCTTTGATCCGTGTGTATTATCCCTACTAGGGGAAAAAAAATCTATTACGCAATCCAGGAATGCATTTCTGTAATAGTTCACATGAACTGAGGTGACTAACTTGTTTTACCGGACACGTTGCTGAATGAAACAGACTGAAAAGGGAAGCTGACATTTACGTGGACTCAACCATTGAACTCAAACTAGTATCACTGACATTTTCAGTAAATCTACAATCTAATTGCCCCAAGGCTTTTCAGTGGGTCTTGACATGACTATGCTTATGTAAATAGACAGACGTGCTATTTAGGTTTTACATTTGCTTTATGCTTTACTGATAAAAAAACAAAGCCCAAGGATCTAGACTTTGATCCGCCTGAGTGCTTTGGGTATACTTTTACCATAATACACGTTCAGGGTTCTTGGATATTACTTATGTAATACCTTGTGATTTGCGTCACTGT